>NC_133328.1:552186483-552421158 GCF_042186555.1 Aquarana catesbeiana | reverse complement strand
CACCCCCCCTCTAAAACATGGTGCCACCCCCCCCACCATCGGTTCTAAAACATGGTGCCACCCTCTCCACCATTGGTTCTAAAGATGGTGTCACCGCCCTCCATCTGTTCTAAAACATGGTGTCACCCCCCCATCTGTTCTAAAACATGGTGTCACCCCCCCCCCCCCCCGGGCTCTAAAACATGGTGTCTACCCCCCCGACTCTAAAACATGGTGTCACCCCCCGCTCTAAAACATGGTGCCACCCCCCCACCATCGGTTCTAAAACATGGTGTCACCGCCCCCCCCCCATTGTTTCAAAAACATGGTGTCACCCCCCCCATCTGTTCTAAAACATGGTGTCACCCCCCCTCGGGCTCTAAAACATGGTGTCTACCCCCCCGACTCTAAAACATGGTGTCACCCCCTGCTCTAAAACATGGTGCCACCCCCCCCCCACCATCGGTTCTAAAACATGGTGTCACCGCCCCCCCCCCCCCCATTGGTTCTAAAACATGGTGTCACCCCCCCTCAGGCTCTAAATCATGGTGTTAACCCCCCCCAACTCTAAAACATGGTGTCACCCCCCCGCTCTAAAACATGGTGCCACCCCCCCACCATTGGTTCTAAAACATGGTGTCACCCCCCCACCCTCTAAAACATGTTGCCACCCCCCCCAACCATCGGTTCTAAAACATGGTGTCACCCCCCCGCTCTAAAACATGTTGCCACCCCCCCATCATCGGTTCTAAAACATGGTGTCACCACCCCCCCATTGGTTCTAAAACATGGTGTCACCCCCCCCCCTCGGGCCCTAAAGCATGGTGTCACCCCCCCGGCTCTAAAACATGGTGTCACCCCCTGCTCTAAAACATGGTGTCACCCCCCCATCGGTTATAAAACATGGTGTCACCCCCCCTCGGGCTCTAAAACATGGTGTCAACCCCCTGGCTCTAAAACATGTCGTCACCCCCCCTCTCTAAAACATGGTGTCAACCCCCCGGCTCTAAAACATGGTGTCACCCCCCCGGCTCTAAAACATGGTGTAACCCCCACCGCTCTAAAACATGGTGTAACCCCCCCTCGGGCTCTAAAACATGGTGTCACCCCCCCATTGGTTCTAAAATATGGTTGTACACCCCCTCGGGCTCTAAAACATGGTGTCACCCCCTCGGGCTTTAAAACATGGTGTCACCCCCCCCCCCCTCGGGCTCTAAAACATGGTTTAACCCCCTATTGGTCCTAAAACATTGTGTCACCCCCCCTCGGGCTCAAAAACATGGTGTCACCCCCCCATCGGCGCTAAAACATGGTGTCACCCCCCATCAGCTCTAAAACATGGTGTCAACCCCCCATCAGCTCTAAAACATGGTGTCACCCCCCCATCGGCTCTTAAACATGGTGTCACCCCCCCACCACCCCCAATCAGGCTCAAAAACATAGTGTCAACCCCCCCTTAGGCTTTAAATCATGGTGTCACCCCCCCATCGACTCTAAAACATGGTGTCCCCCCCCCCCCATTAGCTCTAAAATATAGTGTCAAACCCCCATCGGGCTTTAAATCATGTTGTCACCCCCCATCGGCTCTAACACATGGTGTCAACCCCCCATCAGGCTCTGAAACATGGTGTCACCCCCCTCATCGGCGCTAAAACATGGTGTCCCCCTCCCCATCGGCTCTAAAACATGTTGTCAACCTTCCCCCCGACGGGCTCCAAAACATAGTGTAACTCCCCATCAGTGCTAAAACATGGTGTCACCCCCCCAAATCGGGCTCTAAAACATGGTGTCAACCCTCCATCTGGCTCTAAAACATGGTGTCACACCCCCCCACCAGGCTCTAAAACATGGTGCCACCCCCCCCATTGAGCTCTAAAACATGGTGTCACCCCCCCACCCCCCATTGAGCTCTAAAACATGGTGTCACCCCCCCCATCGGCTCTAAAACAATGTCACACCCTCCCATCGGGCTCTAAAACATGGTGTGTCCCCCCCATCGGCGCTAAAACATGGTGTCACCCCCCCCACCGGCCCTAAAACATGTTGCCACCCCTCCAAATCTGGCTCTAACACATGGTGTCAACCCCCTCATCAGGCTCTAAAACATGATCTGTCTGCTGTATCTCTCTCTTCTACAACAACTACGTTGTTGTTGATGAGAGAGATACACACGCGAGACAGATACTTTTATTTTGGTGGAATTTGTGGGTGGGATCATTCCCTTCATAATGGGGATATCGCCTGTTGGAAAGTTAAAAAAAAAAAATACATTTTTTTTTTTTTAATTCACCAAATAAAATGTATTTATAAATGCAACAAGTTTAAGTACCACTTCCCCCAGAGTTGTCACTGAAGTGATCTGCTATAGTATTTCCCTTTACTTCTACACTGGCTACTACATAAAAGGTTATATGGGGAGGAGCAGAGATGCTGGGCCAGCACAAACCGTAATTAGTCATTCCCAGTAGAGGAGATGACGTGCAAAGGAGGGGACTGTGCTAAGTAAAGGACTCTTCCTACAGTAGTCAAATTTCTATTAAAGTAGAAATGTAGAAAAAACTTTTTTTCTCATTTTGGATAGAGTGCGGCAGGGTCGTAACTCCTGTCAGTTTATTTTTTGCCATCTGTGTCCCATTACAGAGATTTCCCTTCACTTCCTGTCCCATAGCCAAAACAGGAAGTGAGGTCCCTCAGGGACCCCCAGGTCACCAGAACTAGTGCCCCATTCTATGATTTACCCGCCATTACTTTTCTGGGGACAACCCAAAATTTTGGATTTTCTTTTACTTTCACTTTCAATGATAATGCAGGACAAATAGAGAGGGGACACGGACAACAATTATTAAAAGCTGACAAGTTTTCTAATCCCTCTCCACTGCAAAACAAAAAAGTTTTGCCTTTAGTTGTTTAACCACTTCCTATCTGGCGCATGTATATACATTTAATGAATAGCAAGTAGTTATACCAGGTTCATGGCCGCAGAGATATATATATATATATATATATATATATATATATATATATATATATATATATATATATATATATTCCCTGGTGGAATGGGAGAGCACAGTAACCATCTAAGGTGGCGACGGGGATACATGAAAGATAAACGCCGGCAGTAAAAAAAAAATTTTTTTTTTTTTTTTTACTGCCAGCGATTATCTTTCTTGTATCCCCCGTCACCACCTTAGGTGGTTCCACCAGGGAACCCAGGACTGCGGTAAGTGGTCAGGACGGCTGCCCATCCATTCCCCCATCTCCTCTACAACAAATGATCCCAGAAATGATGATAAGGTTTTTATCTCTTCCAGTTTTAGAGCCATCCTTTCCTGGCTGTTATAGCCAGAAAAGCAGCTGATCAAAGACGATCTGTGTTTGATCCGGTGCTTTGAAGGGCAAGGGGACATTGCCCCGGTAGACAAATGATTAAAGTGATACTAAATATACACGGTTTCATTTACATTATGCATTCTCTTTCTGTACATGAATGATGGCACTGTAGTTATTTTAATTTAAAAACATGCAAGTACCTTTTTTCCTATTCGATATAAAGCTGTCACATGACCCAGCTCTATCCCAGCCCAGGAAACCTAAGCAGGAGCTAGTCCTCTGCTGCTGGTCACATGTTCAAAATAAAAATAAAAAACAGCCTTAGGAATACAGAGTAAAAATAAATAATATCAATAAACCATTTAAATTGTCATACAAATATCAATTTGAAATCAAATTTTTTTTTTTTTTTTTGGCAATAACATTGTGTAAGCAGTTTTGTACCAGTCACAGGCTGTAGCACACCCCTCCAGCCCGTGTTCTAGAATAAGAGATAGGTGAAGCCTCTATCAATCTATATGTAATATCCCCCCCCCCCCCCCCAATGTGTTTAGCTGGTATGGAGGGGGAAGGAGGGACTGGGGTATCATTTACCACTGTGTATACTCCCACATGTGTGACTCAATAGTCACGTAGGCTACTGAGATGTGAGAGGGAGGAAATGCTCAGCATAGAAACTCACTGAAAACTGAGCATAATCCCCTAGCTGCATTGGGGACATGGAAAGAAGGGGGACAAAGAGCAGCATGATCAACCAGGTTTTTTTTTTTTTTTTTTTGCAGAATACAGAAAACAAATCTCATAGTGACTGAGTATGACCAGCATGTAATACACTATTTATTGATAGTTTTTTTTTATGATGTGGGTTTAGTGACACTTTAAAGGCACATTGCAAGTGAATGAAAAAAACATTTAAGCAAAAACAATACGAAGTTAAAATATTTTATTTTTGCTTTTACCTGCAACTTTTTTAAAAAAAATTTCTTGTCACTTCTAAACGCATATTAATAAAAATCTGGAATTAAATAAAAACTAGGTTTGTATACTTTCACAATCCATTCCACAATCTTTTCTGTTTCGTTTTTCCAACAGATTCTGTATTTTTGTGCAACCAGAATGCTTTGTTAGATGGGTGGTATCATTTGGCACAGTCAAACAGCTGAAAAGTGCAACAAGTATGGCAACTCCTTTTGTACCTATGCCTGTGCCAATAGGAAATTCTTCTGCCAGCAGCATTACAACTAGAAGCCAAAGGAGCTCCTCACTTGGAAGCAGCTCAACCAGTTCAAACTCCTCAAAGGAGCCACATGAAGATCCCAGAGGGCGCAAGAAGCTGAGTGCACCCGATCAAATGAGCTGCACTTCATCTGTATGTGGCAGCCCTCTCATCAGGACTAAGTTTGACTCGTCAGTAGAGTACAGTTCCCGACCAGTGGAACATGAACACATACCAAATTCAGTGGATCTGGAGGAAAGGCCTTCAACTCCAACCATTTTAGGATATGAAGTAATGGAAGAACGAGCCAAGTTTACGGTAAGTTTTATCCATGTACAATGTTACATTGATTTTTAGGCTCCAAAAACCCAGTGTGGGGTTTTAACTGCCGAAAGTGGAAACGATGCACATACAAACACACACACACACACACACACACACACACACACACACACACACACACACACTCTCATTTTCATAATACATGTATACATTTATATCAAAAGTCACCCACCCCCTCTCCTTATCCTCCTCTACTCCTGAGTCTTCTTCCAGCCAGTCTGTACTTACCTCCTCCGATAGCTCCGGCCTCTCACAATGTCTGCAGCTCATCTGGTAAAAATCTAGCATTGGGCTACCCACCTGAGCCCTAATGTCACTCTTGTGATCTTTATTTAGCCTTAACCAGAAAAGTAGCAAGCCAGCATTACGAAACCCTTTAAAAAGACTCCCACCTGTGCTAAATACAGTTTCTACTTAACCTTTAGATGTCTTCAATCCCCTTTTGATAATTAAAAGATATAGATTCTAGTTTTTACATCCTACAGGTTTTCTTGCTATTACTCACTGTATTTGGACCTTGGTCCAGTTTTCACATATTTCCTGCATGTCGAGGGGAAGAAGGAGATGGCTTGCCTTTATCTGCCCTTGGGAGACACTTCCACCCACTGCCATTAACAGTGGAACATAATTCCTCCCACTAACATCAATGATGAGGCACTATTCCTCCCACTGACACCAATGATGAGGCACTATTCCCCCCATTGACACCAATGATGAGGCACTATTCCCACCATTGACACCAGTGATGAGGCACTATTCCCCCCCCCCATTGACACCAATGATGAGGCACTATTCCCCCCCCCATTGACACCAATGATGAGGCACTATTCCCCCCCCCATTGACACCAATGATGAGGCACTATTCCCCCCCCCCATTGACACCAATGATGAGGCACTATTTCTCTACTGACACCAACAATGAGTCACTATTTCCCCCCCGCCCCCCACTGACACTAATGATGGGACACTATTCTCCCCCGCACCACTGACACTAGCGATGGGCCACTATTCAACCCACTGACACCAATGATGGGACACCATTCCCCTCCCCCACTGACGCCAATGATGGGACACTATCCCCCCCCCCCCGACCCCAATGAATCGGACACTATTCTCGCCCCCCCACACTAATGATGGGACACTACTTATCACCCCCACTGACATGAATGATGGGACACTATTTCTCTAATACCAAAAATAAGGCATCGTTCACTCCCACTGACGCCCAGCCCCTCTAAAGTTTTGAAGGACAGTAAACTGGCCCTCTGTTTATAAATTTGGAGACTGATGGTAGCATTGTATGGATCTCTATGGACATGAGGTTCTCATATACAACTATAACTTAGTATTGCTGAATGAATAGGTGTCTTTTACTGCTTTAGTAATGGATCCTTCCATTCATGCTACACAGCATGGATGATAATGTCCCTCTGTGGCTATTGTTTGATGGCCGAATTCCCGGAACAGTGGCTGCATCTGATTGGATGCAGCCATTGTTCAGCCAACAGTTTCCTGCCCAGCTCCTTAGAATATACAGGGTGGGAAGGGACCAACAGGGCCACCCACACAGGAAATTTCAGCAGGCTCATCAGGAATCAGTCAAATTTCAGTCCGTAAATGGTCAGCCATATTTTAACTGCTGCCTGCCCAGGCCATTGCAAAATGACACCCGTGTGGGAGCCCTGTTCCTTTGTGTTGATGTCATCTGACATCCTCCCTAGACTGTGTCTCGCGCTGGGCTGACAGGCTGCACTCCAATGCGATCTGTCACCTGCTGTGTCCACCCCACATATCTGATGACAGATCGGTGTACCAGCCTGCTGCCGGTACCATGTGATCGCTGTGACCAATCTCAGCAGATCACATGACAATTGTAAACAATGAATGGCTTCCATTCATGGTGTACAGTTGTGTTGCTAGCTGTGATTGGTCCCAGTGATCACATGGTAGACAGGGCCAATTACATCTGTATTGGTTGGACTTGTGTCTTTTTTCAACCAGACTAACCATGTGATTAGCTGTGGCCATTTACAGTTAATCACAACAATACACACTGAATTAATCCATTTCATTGAGTAAAAATGCTTGCTTATACCAGTGAAATTTACTGCTTTAAGCAAGCCTGGTGTGGTTGTGTGTGTGTGTGTGTAAGTGTAAAAAAAATTAAAAAAACAAATAAAAAAATAAAAATTCCTATCTCCTCACTATGGTAACACTGTACTACTCTATCACAATATGTAAAAAAAAGAAAATCAACCCCCCCTGCACCCACGCTATAGCCAAAAGATGGTTACAGCATGGCCCTAAATTGCCGGGAGGGCGTCCATGGACATCCTCCCGTGCATGAGCTGCCTGCGGGCCGCGCGCTCTCTGATCAGCGAGTCAATGAGATCCTGGCCCCCTACCACGGGATCAGCTGTCAGCCAATGACAGCTGATCACGTGGTTTACACGTGATGTAAAAAATACATTTTATAGCAAAAAAAAAAAAAATATTTTGGCAAAAAATAAAAGCCGTAGTAGTGATTAAATACCACCAAAAGAAAAGCTCTATTTGTGTGAAAAAAAGTCATAAAAATATCATATAGGTACAGTGTTGCATGACCACACAATTGTCATTCAAAGAGTAACAGCCCTGACAGCTGAAAATTGGCCTGGACAGGAAAGGGGTTTAAGTGCCCAGTAAGCAAGGGTTTTTTTTTTTTTTTTTTTCTTTTGCATATGGTCACCAGTCAGTGTCCCTGCTCACTGACACACCAGTTATAGGACGATGCTTTACTGCACTGGTGATGGTATGTAAAAAACTAAAATATGAAAACTTTTTTTTTTTTTTTGGGATCGACTGATATTTGTTTATTTTTGGTGCCGATACGATCCCGATATTTTGCCCACCTCTCCTGCCGATAGCAGATTTTATGTGCTGATATTTTGTACATTTAAACTTTTCAAAAATAACAACTATTTTATGCACAAATCTGGTATAAACTGAACATGGGTGGGTGGCTGCTGGCTGCCTGGCTAGCACCTTGCTGTGGGTGGGTGAATGGGTAGCTGCTGGCTGGCACCTTGCTGTGGGTGGGTGGCTGCTGGCTGGCACCTTGCTGTGGGTGGCTGCTGGCTGGCACCTTGCTGTGGGTGGCTGCTGGCTGGCACCGTGCGGTGGGTAGGTGGCTGCAGGCTGGCATCTTGCGGTGGGTGGCTGCTGGATGGCCTGGCACCGTGCGGTGGGTGGGTGGCTGCTGGATGGCCTGGCACCGTGCGGTGGGTGGGTGGCTGCTGGATGGCCTGGCACCGTGCGGTGGGTGGCTGCTGGCTGGCACCTTGCTGTGGGTGGGTGGCTGCTGGCTGGCACCTTGCTGTGGGTGGGTGGCTGCTGGCTGGCACCTTGCGGTGGGTGGGTGGCTGCTGGCTGGCACCTTGCGGTGGGTGGGTTGCTGCTGGATGGCCTGGCACCTTGCTGTGGGTGGCTGCTGGCTGGCACCTTGCTGTGGGTGGCTGCTGGCTGGCACCTTGCTGTGGGTGGCTGCTGGCTGGCACCTTGCTGTGGGTGGCTGCTGGCTGGCACCTTGCTGTGGGTGGCTGCTGGCTGGCACCTTGCTGTGGGTGGCTGCTGGCTGGCACCTTGCTGTGGGTGGCTGCTGGCTGGCACCTTGCTGTGGGTGGCTGCTGGCTGGCCTCTTGCTGTGGGTGGCTGCTGGATGGCCTGGCTGGCACCTTGCTGTGGGTGGCTGCTGGATGGCCTGGCTGGCACCTTGCTGTGGGTGGCTGCTGGATGGCCTGGCACCTTGCTGTGGGTGGCTGCTGGATGGCCTGGCTGGCACCTTGCTGTGGGTGGCTGCTGGATGGCCTGGCTGGCACCTTTCGGTTTGTGGCTGGCACCTTGCTGTGGGTGAGTGGCTGCTGGCTGGCACCTTGATGTGGGTGGGTGACAGCTGACTGGCCTGCCTGGTACCTTGCTGTAGGTTGTGGCTGCTGGCTGGCACCTTACTGTGGGTGGCTGGCGTGTCCGTCCGACTGGCGAGGCCTGTCAGACAGAACGTTAGGCCCAGTGTGTGGAGGCATAATGACTTTGTGTGCCGCGCGCCCCTGCGCACTGGGTCTGCAGGCTTCTGGGCCCCCAAAAAGATGGCCGCGGCCCGCAGAGACCAATGTCAGTGATATCGGTCTAGTTTGTGACCAATTCCATATATTTTTATTTTTTTTGGAAAACGCTGATATCGGCCCGCACTAATTGGCTGTCCTGATAATCGGTTGATCCCTAGTGTTTTTTTTCACCTAAGAAATGTATTGGAATACACTTAGACCTTAATTTCTGAAGAACCCAGCGGTGATTAAATGCCACCAAAAGAAAGCTCTATTTGTGTGAACAAAATGATAGAAATTGAGTTTGTGTACAGTGTTGCATGACCGTGCAGTTGTCTGTCATTCAATGTGTGACAGCGATGAAAGTTGGTCTGAGCAGGAAGGGGGTGAAAGTGCCCGGTATTGAAGTGGTTAAGGGAGGGCTGGATTGAAAGCTGCAGATAACAATAACAATGGAATTGTTGACACCTAATTTATTGTTTTATCCCCATACATTGCCATACACTGAAATCTGTAGTCATGGCATATTTCCTGCACCTGTGATTGAGTTTAATCCATATACTGCTGGTCCTGATCTTGTCTAAAAATATGTTCTGACTAACCATAGCCCTCAAAGAATGTCTGTCATTAGAAAGCCAATCGAATAGCATCATCTCATCTGTTGCAGCTGTATGCTTTTATTGTATTGTACTGTTAAGAGAGAGAAATCTTCATACTAAGTGCTAAGGCTTCTCAGATGTCTATCTTCCCTTCAGTAATGTTGCCGTATCGATTGGAGGCTGTGTGATCATTAGCTAGATCCATACAAATGTCTGCCTATTAGGCAGTCTCGCCGTATACTTTTGTATGCACTTGATCTTTTACTTTTGTTTAAATTAGAGATCATTTTTATTCAGATGTTTTATTTGTATTGATTTTTTTTATTGCATTTTCTGTCTCTTCTAAGGACTTCCTAATGACCTAATTGCCTGATTCTATGTACTGGGAACACATCATATTTTAGGCTGCTCAGACTTTATAATTTGCAAAGTTAATGGTGCAAAATCTCTACCTTATTTGTATTCTTTCCGAGGATCAGAAAGTGTTGGCTAATTCCCTAGCAGGCCTCAAAGGAGCGACGCCCTGCACCAACATCCCAGGAAACAAATAATAAGAATATCATGGCTGACAACCTTCTGAAATTGCTGTTTGCCTGTTCATTCTGATCCCCTGGCTTCAGTTCTCTCGGGATCTCTGACCTGGAACAGTCATGCAGCAAGCATAGTCAGAACTTCAGATCTGCACGTTTGTTCCACTTGGTTGGGAAACCTGATGAGTAGTCTCAGCCAGATAACTGGCATGTTCAGATGGTGCCAACAATGGCAGGTTAATTAAAGCAGCATTGTTAAAAAAAAACAAATCTATTTAGATCTACCTGCAAAAAAGAGTGTATACTTGGCTGTTCTGATAGATATACCAACGTCTGCACTGCCAGAATACCGATCTGTTCAGGAAAAATCTTCTGTTGAAGTCCACTGGGAAACTCAACACTTCCAGGAGTGTCGAGCCCCTTGGTTCTCTGTATCCTTAATAACGTGAATGGTTTGTGTTCAGCATGATACTGCCTGCTGAGTGCGACAGGGGTTCCTTTTTGCCATGAAGCATGTCCTTTGTGCAGGTGGGCAATAAAACTGCTGCTTGACTGCCTGCTTTTACCACCCCTGACTTCACATCTTAAAGCGGGGTTCCACTCAAATTTTTAACTTAATCACCCCTTCAGTTAATTGCATAGATGTTCAAATGCCGCACGAAAATTTTTTTTATCGCTGTAATTACCTTTATATTGTACTTTATTGTGGCACTTCCTGTCTCTCCTCCCATGGGAGTAGGCGTGTTTATTGCCTTTCCCCGGCGCCGCACTGTCTCCTGGGAGATTAGTGTCAGGCTTCCCAAGATTCAGTGCGGAAACAATGATCATGCGTGTGAACAAGCTGTGAATGAACAGCATTCACCGCATCCCGGAAATCAATGCTTGTGGGCTTCACATGCCCACAAGCGAGATGGAAACAGCCAGCATCACATTTTTTAAGTTATTCTTCAGTACGAAAACAGACAGAGGCGGAAATATTACACCCACACTGTGAGTATTATTTTGGGATTGGCAAAGTGTCTCAATGACCTAAAAAAAAAAAAAAAAAAAAAAAAAAGGATTGGTCGCTGGACTCCCGCTTTAAAGAGCCTTATGCCTAGTACACAAGATGAGAGAATCGGATGAAAAATACTGCTTTCTAAACAATACAATAATCTGAGCACACAGCTTTCGAGAGCTGATCATGAGTTCCATAAATTAATACAAAATTAAAACGTATTCAAAAAATATAAAGGTAAAATAGTTTACCTTTATATTTTTTGAATACTTTTTAATTTTGTATTAATTTATGGAACTCATGATCAGCTCTCGAAAGCTGTGTGCTCAGATTATTGTATTGTTTAGAAAGCGGCTTTGTTGTTTAGAAAGCTATATATATATATATATATATATATATATATATATATATATATTGTATGTGTGTAAAGATCTACACTATGTACACAGTCCAGCACTTTATTTCTGTATTGTCTTGTCCTGACCTGTATTGTATTGGCTGGGGTTTTTTTTTTTTTTTTTTTTTTTTATTACATTTTTGAAATAGAGAGACTCCACACTGAGATGGGGCGGCGTGACGTCACAGGCTCGGCTCCTCTCACCCAGACGTGTTGCGCCCTCCGATTGGGCTTTTGAAATAGTACTATGTTTTTGCCTTTCTGTTCCATGTGAATTTTATGTTTGATGGCATATGGGTGCGCTTAGAATCGGAAGGTTGATCCGTCTTGTATCCTGTATCTGAGGAGGGTTTGTTCCGTGATTAGGCCTCCTGCACAATGGTCGTTAAAATAATGTTTTTTTTTAACATTTTGCAATAGCGGTTTTTAGCGTTTTATTTGTATTTTTAATTTTTTTTCAATGGATCAAAAACAAACGATGGTGAGCCGCGTTTTTTGAACGTTTTATCAGCGTTTTTTGATGTTAGAGCATTTTTGCAGCTGAAAACTCCTCTCAGAACTGACTTTTTTTTTTTTTTTTTTTTTTTTAAAGCATCAGTCAAAAACCGCTGATAACAGCCTATGTGTGCATGGACATATAGGATAACATGATGGGGAGTTAATTGGCTGTAGAAAAAAACAGCTGCTGTAAAAATGTCCAAAAACATCCAGTGTGCATGAGGCCTTAAAGACAATTGGATGTTGCAGATGAGCCTAATTTTAACGTTTTTAAGGAAAGAAGTGAAGTTAGATGGTCACTGATTGCACTAGGGTGGGTGCTGGACTGTCACTGCATACATATTTTTTTTAATTTTTCCATATATACAGTGTTAGATGGTGTATATACACTCGCCGGCCACTTTATTAGATACACCTGTTTAATTGCTTGGTAAGACAAATTGCTAATCAACATGGCAGCAACTCAATGCATTTAGGTATCTAGACGTGGTGAAGATAACTTGCTTAAGTTCAAGCCGAGCATCAGAATGAAGAAAGGGGATTTAGGTGACTTTGAACGTGGCATGGTTGTTAGTGCCAGACGGGCTGGTCTGATTATTTCAAAAACTGCTGATCATCTAGGATTTCCATGCATAGCCATCTCTCGGGTTTACTGAGAATCGTCCACAAAAGAGAAAATATCCAGTGAGCGGCAGTTGTGTGGAGGAAAATATCTTTTTGATTTCAGAGGTCAGAGGAGAATAGGCAGACTGGTTTAAGATGATAGAAAGGCAGTAGTAACTCAGAATACCATCTTGGAACGCACAACACATCGAACCTTGAAGCAGATGGGCTACAGTAGCAAATATAACAAACAAAAGGGACAGCAGTCAAGGCCCTAGGTACAAGTGTTAAGGTAAGCTTCGTAGGAATAAGTGTATGTGAGGCTGGTCACTAGACAGTCTGTCCAGTCGTTGTAAAAATACTTTTGTTTATTAAAGTACTGCCAATGTGTAAAATGATATAAAAGCAAATGATACCAAGCCATCATGTCACTATGGACCAAAATCTCTGAGGAATGTTTCCAACACCTTGTTGAATTTATGCCATGAAGAATAACTGCAGTCCTGAAGGCAAAAGGGGGCCAACCCGGTACTAGCAAGGTGTACCTAATAAAGTGGCGTTTGTTGCGCTGCACTTATTATTGTAATGATTTAAGGAGAGGGTGTTGTGAAATCACCATTTTTTTTAGTGTTCTAGCTTGCAGCAGCATTTGTATAAATTAGTTTAAATATTTTATTGAATTTTTTTGTGGTACAGGCTGCTCTGATTGAGATTCATGTGTTGTAAAGCGCTACATAAACTGACGCTATATAATTCCTGTATCATAATAATTTAAATACAATACAACACATGACATCACTTCCAAAGTTGTATTCTGTCGTACGAGAATTTTCATAACTTTAGTAACCTCTTCAGTTTCGATATGAGACTAGCATGCAAAAAAAAAAAAAAAAGGAGGATCATTCGTTGGATATTCTCATCGTATGTACCAGGCTTTAAAGGATCACTATTTTTTTTTTTTAATAAACATGTCATACTTACCTCCACTGTGCAACTCATTTTGCACAGAGTGGCCCTGAACCTGGTCTTCTGGGGTCCCTCGGCAGCTGTCTCAGCTCACTCCCACAAGGACTCAACACCTTCATACGAGCTCCCTCGCATGGTGTTGAGTGCTTGCAGGCACGCTCCTGTGATACAGCCGGCGGCCATAGCCGCTCACTGTATCACTCGGCCCCGCCCCCCCAGCGCGCCGCAGCATTGGACGTGATTGACAGCAGTGCGAGCCAATGGCTGCGCTGCTTTCAATCCATCCACTCCATCCAATCAACAGCCAGGCTGAGCGGCGAAGAGGATGTCGGGGGCGAGCGCGGGACTTTCGAGTGGTCAGGTAAGTAAAACGGGGGGCTGGGTGGGGCGGTATTGTCGGAATGCATTAAGGTGAAAAAACTTTTACCTTTTACAGCCCCTTTAAAGGCTGTACATCAAAATGTTCAGAGAATATCATTTTTGGGTATGGCATCTTTTTTTTTTTTTTTGTTTTAATAAATTTTTATTAAAGAAAAATAAATACAAGGCGTACTTAAATCACAAACTAGATACAAACTTGGTGAGAAAGCAAAATCAATTTCAACGCTCGAAGAGTTACAATGTGTGTCATGAAGCCAGGAATATATTGACTACCACTGTACACTCGAGAGGGAAAATGAAAACTAATGTAATAATTGAGTAGAAAGAGGCTTCTTTCTATGCGAGCATAGGAATCAAAATATATAAACGAGATGAAAAACCTTGCTTTAGTTAGAAAAGAGAGATAAAATAGGGAGAATTGAAAGTATGAGATGCATAAAAGGGATAGTAGATAAGATGGAGGGTGAAATGGGAAAGGGGGGGGGGGAGATGCTGGCAAGCATGTACAAAGTATTGAGTTATCGAAATTTAGATGACAATTTATAATTGGTAGACTTAGGGGATTTGCATTATAATATCCTTATATGAGGGGGTGGACTGAAATTTTACCCAAGGAGCCCAAGTTAGTGAATGTTTTTCTGAAATCCCTTTGATGTTATGGGTAATACTCTCCATGAGATGCACTTCATCAACCTTCTGAAGCCAGACTTTTATGGACGGAATTGTTGATTGGCCCCATAAGGTAGGTATTAAAGCTTTGGCTGTGTTCAATAGATGAGGAATGAGTGAACGTTTATATGAACCTATGGGGGCTTTAGTGGCATGGAAAAGGATGATCCATGGGTAAACTGACCTCCGAAATCTGTGAGATCAGATTGCAAATGTCCGACCAAAAAGGGCGAATGAGTGGGCAGAACCACCAGACGTGTGCATGAGTGGCTTCATTCCCACAGTTCCTCCAGCACAATGGGGAACTGGTAGGGAACATTTGGTGTAGTCTAACAGGAGTGTAGTGCCACCTGGTGAGTAATTTATAATTGACCTCTGCCATTTTGGAAGCAAGGGAGGAGGTGTGAGCTAATTGTAAAACCTTATCCCTTAGGTTGTCTGAGAGGGGGGAGCCTAGATCAGTTTCCCACTTTGCCAAGAAGGGTGGAAAGGCAGGATTTTGAAGAGCGATAAGAGCTTTATAAAATAGAGAAATACTATGTAAGGGAGGGTCTTTTGGATAGAGTATTTCTTCTACGGTATTTAAATCTTGCAGGCTTCTAGGCGGGTGGGGAGAGAACTCAAGAAACGTTGCAGTTGATGGTATCTCCATTTATCAAGAAACGTGGCGGGTTTAGGATCAAGGATCATATGTAATGGTTTAAATGTGTTGCCACGGAGAACGTGATGTAGTAAGAGAGGTTCTTTCGGTCTCCAGGATTTGAAGCCGGGATCTAATAAGCCTAGTAAAAAATATTTGTGATTAAGGAGAGGTGTTAAAGGGGAGTCATACCCCCATGAAAATTTTTTGTGTAGGGCATCCCATATGTCTAATGAGGATATGGTGAGTGCTGAGGTGGTTCGGTCAAGATTCCTGCAAGAGCGAGGTATCCAAGGGACTACCGAGAGATACGCGCCACTCAAAAGGTATTCAAGTTGTACCCACAGTTTTGAATTAAAAGCATATTTCCAGTCGGCTATCCTAGACAGTACAACCGCTTGATAATACGCCTTAAAATTAGGGAGTGCCAGTCCCCCAGAGCCCTTGGAGCGAAATAGTAGCTCCCTAGATATCCTGGGGTGACTATTCCTCCAAATAAAACGGGAGATCATGTTTTGCAAAATTGTAAAGAATCCCACTGGAACCCCCAGTGGGAGCATTTGAAAAAGAAAAAGTATGCGGGGTAGTATATTCATTTTAATAATATTTACTTTTCCTAACCAAGTGTGAGATAGACTGGACCATTTTCGTAAGTCCTCCCTAATCCTATTAAGCAAAGGGATGTAGTTATGCCGGAAAAGGGAGTGAGGGTTGGGAGTAAGATAAATACCTAGATATTTTATATTTTTTGGTTCCCATTTAAAGGGAAAAAGAGGCTTCAGGGAAGTCGCCTCGGACTGAGAGAAATTAATGTTTAAAATTTCCGATTTAGATTGATTGAAAAGTGGAAAATGCTGACATTAAGTTAGGTATTGAAATGCGTGGCTGCTGTATAAAAAATATGTCGTCGGCGTAGGCTGCGTATTTATGGGAGCTTTTACTACTTGTACGCCTTGAATATTATCATTGTTCCTAATTGTCGCTAGGAAGGGTTCTAAGGTAATGGCAAAGAGGAGGGGGGACAGGGGGCATCCCTGCCTAGTGCCATTATGTAGGACGAAAGGGTCACTCAGCGTCCCATTGATTCTAATTTGTGCTGTGGGGTTAGACTATAGGGATGAAATACGGTGATACATCTTCGGTCCCAATCCAAAATATCTCAGTGTCATCTTAAGATATTCCCAGTCCACCCTATCGAACGCTTTTTCAGCATCAGTGGAAAGAAGTAGGGTGGGCTGGGCCCTCCTTTGAACATACTGGATTAGGGAAATCGCTCTGAGGGAATTATCTTTTGCTTCTCTATTGGGAATGAAACCTGATTGGTCTTTGGAGATCCAGCTAGGCAATGGGGGAGCAGGCGATTTGCCATAACTTTAGCAAATAATTTAATATCAGTATTTATTAATGAGATAGGCCTAAAACTGCTGCAGAGGGTAGGGTCCTTATCGGGTTTGGGGATGACAGTGATGTGAGTGGAGAGGGATTCTGGGTGTAAGCCTGAGGATTGAGAGACTGAGTTTGCATAAGCTGTAAGACGGGGAAGCAAAATGTCACTGAATGTTTTGTAGTATAAAATAGTGAACCCATCCGGTCCGGGCGCTTTGCCAGAGGGGGTAGACTTCAAGGCTGCCTGAAATTCCTCTACCGAGAAATCTTCTTCTAGTTCTCTAAGGATAGACATTGGTAATTTAGGTAGATTAGCTTCTTTCAAGTAGGAGAGTATGTGTCTTCCTCTCTTTCTGAGGTAAAGAGGACAAGTCATTTTTGACACAATATAGATTCGCATAAAACTCCTTAAAGTCCTTAGCAATGTCCGGAGTTGCATGGGCAAGCTCTCCTGATGAAAGTTTAATTTTGGGAATAAAGGACTGTGTTTGTTTCGCTTTTAATGACCTAGCCAGTAATCTACTTGGTTTGTTTCCCCACTCATAAAATTTTTGTGATATGCGTTGGAATTTTCTCTTAGTGTCTAAGTTAAGAAGAGACTTTAGTTCCTCTCGTTTAAGTGTGAGGGATTGGAGGTGCTCAGTATGGAGAGAAAGTTTGTGTTGCTTGTCCAGATCAGCTATTTGTTGTAAGACCTGTTTGAGTCGCTGACCATGTTCCCTTTTCTTTCTGGCACCGAGCTCGATAAATCGGCCTCTAATAGTAGCCTTATGAGCTTCCCAAACAATGGATGGAGAGGTGTCAGAAGGTTTGTTTTCCTTGAAATATTGTGAGAGATAAGAGGCCAGTATGGAAACCTCAGCTTCATTGGTAAGAAGGGAATCGTTAAGTTTCCAGTTATTAGTGCAGTGTGCTAAGGAAGGCATAGTCAGCGTCATCGAAACAGGTGCGTGATCTGAAATAGTTGCGGTACCTATGTGAGCAGCCTGTAAGAGGGGGAGATGAAAATGATCTATGAATATATTGTCAATTCTAGAATATGATTGGTGTGTTGTGGAGAAATGTGAGAAATCCTTCTCCTTGGGATGGAGGAGGCGCCATACATCCATTAATTGGAGGTCCATGAGTCTCCTTTTGACAAATTTCAGGCGTTTAAAGGAAATATTAGAGCGGCCTTGGGACGTGTCTATTGATGGGTCTAGAGACATGTTAATGTCACCTGCTAAAATAGTGAGACCTTTGGCGAAATGTGATAGCTTGGTTATAATTTGTGAAAAAAAGGTAGGCTGATTTTGGTTTGGGCAATATACGTTTGCAAGGGTACATTGGGTATTGCCTATGAAGCCCTTGAGGAATAGAAAGCGACTGAAATCATCAGCTAACATGTCAGACAAGCGAAAGGATACATTTCTGCTAAACCCAATGGCCACTCCCTTAGCTTTGTTAGTGTCAGATAAGCTGTAATACCATTGCGGAAAGTGGGGAGAGGTCAATTTAACCGGAGTTGTATGGGTTAAGTGCGTTTCTTGAAGAAAAGCAATAGAGAATGCAGCTTGTTTTAGTTCACGGAATGTTTGGTGCCGCTTAGCTGCAACATTAAGACCCTTAACATTGTACGATAAGAACTTCAACGTAACCATTGTTACATCAAAACAGGATCCTTCAGCCTATACTTCCATGCATGCCAGCAGGAGGAGGGGAGGTGAGGAGAAAGGGGGAAGAGGAGAGAATAGAGTGAAGAGTAGAAAAAAAGAAAAGCAGGAGAGAATGAACATATAGAGGAATCATATACGTGAATTAAAGAAATTGTGGGAAACACATGACTAACACACAGAAATCTGCAGTGGTCCCATTGGGGAAAGAGAGAGCGAGCAGCCATCCAAAACCTGGAACAGGGATTGGATAAAATAACTTTAAGGTCGCACGCACTCGCTGACCCCAGAAGGAGGGGGGGACAGAGTTATGTTGTAGGGGAGGGGCAATTGAAAAAAACGTGCCCCAACAGCATTTGGCCTGTAAAAAAACAAGTAACTTAAAACTAGAAATGAATAATTAGTTCCAATTAAATAAAAAGGTTATGTAGGCAGGAACAAAGATCAACTTAAGCATTGAAATTCCTACAAGGCAGCACATGTTGTAGACCATACGGATGCGGCAACAAAACAACAACATAAACATATAAGAAGATCAGTGGTCTAACTAGTCACAGGTAAAAGTCTACCAAGTTTAGTCAGGTAAATTTGCAAAGAATTGTAGTTTGAAACCTGACTTGGTGCCAGTCAATTGTAGGAAAATGAGCATCTATACTGGTGGAATGTGGTTGAATGAAAAGAAAGAAAAATAAAGGACAAATTTGCACAATTCAACCGTGTTTTTGTGCAGATCCTGGAAGGGAGGAGCATCCTGCCTTTGAGGGGGTTTTTCTCCAAGTTGAATCCGCGAGGTTCGAAAATTTAGGAATTGAGTCCTGCCATCCTGGGAGTTCCAAAGGCGGAAGATTAAGAGCCTGTAAAAAGGTTGTGAGTTCCTCCGGGAACCTTAATGTATGGGAACGGCTGTTTTGTGTGGCAATCAGGCAGGCTGGGAAGCCCCATCTATATGTGATCCCATCTGAACGTAAAAGATCAAGGAGTGGCTTTAGAGCTCTCCGACGGTCTAAAGTATCTTTGGAGAGATCTGGAAATACGGTGATGGTTGCCCCGTCAAAATCAATGTTAGGTAGGCCCCGCATCTTCATCATAATTGCATTTTTATCCTCGAAGTAATGCAGGCGACAGATAACGTCTCCGGGCTGGTCAGAATTACCAGTACGGGGTCTAAGAGCACGGTGTACACGGTCAAAGCGGAGTGGTGCAGTGACAGGGTTACCCATAATGGTGTTGAAAATGCCACGTATTGATGGTTCTAAATCACTATCTCCAGTAGCCTCAGGCAGACCTCGAACACGTATATTATTTCTGCGGTTGCGGTTCTCGAGGTCTTCGAGCTTGTATAGGGAGGCCCGATGAGCAAATGCTAGCTGACTAACAGTGTCTTGCAGTTCTTTAATGGCTAGGGCTTGTGTGTCTGCCGTTGCTCCGTTTCCTCTACTCTGACCAAGATGTGTGACATGTCGGTTCTAACTGCAGTTATCTCTTTTTTAATAGACTTTTCCAAGTTAGGGAACATACCTGCAAGTTCTTTAAGACCACTCATCAGCGTAGTCATTTCTGAGCCAGCAGGGGATCCTGGGTCGTCCATGAGATCCGAGCAGTATGATGAGGCCGGAGAGCTTTCCCTCACAGAGGCAATGTGAGATGAGGGAGAGGCGCTTGGTCTCGAGGTTCGGGCCTGGTCGCCACGTGCGTTAGCCAAGTATTGTTGAATAGAGCCTGCAGATACTGGGATAGACAGTGACCTCTTGCCAGATCTTTTACCCGATGCAGAACGAGATTTAGTTGATTTGGAAGGCATAACTGGAACTATTAGGCCGGTAGCTGAGTGGGGCACTTCTTACTTACATTTGCTCAGTATCAATCATGTTTCAAAATCATGTTATTATTTGTGAAGATTTTCATATAACTAAAATGTAAGTAGTGGCAGGGCCACCTCAGCTGCAGAGCAAGGGGATCCAATTTGAACAGAGTATAGAGGAACAGGTGTAGTGGCTGTAAAGTATGTGTGGAGGCACAGATGTATATAGGGAGTAGTGAGAGTACTAAGATGGCCGCCGACTTCCAGAGATAGGCCGGGACCGCGGACTTTCCTGGCGGGGGTGGCCGGCCCAGTGAGCGCCGATTGCGGGAAGTCCTCAGGCGGCTATGTATGGGCCTAAATCCGAAGCTCCAGTTAGTTGAAACTGTCCCAGTGCTGAGGGTTAGGTGGTAAAGTAGCGGGGTACTCACCACTTTCTGAGAGGTAGGGTAGGACGGAGCGGTTGGCCACAAGATGGCGTCGGACCTCCGGAGGTCGGCGTTTCAGAGAGGGGATCCTCTGCCCGAGCAGGGGGGTCACGAGTGCGGGTGGAACCGCATCCAGATTGCTGTGCAGGAGCTATTCCGATGCCTCCGGGTGACGCGTAGGCCCCAAGATGGCTGGGGGGCGTCCGAGGCTCAGACTTAACTGTAGGCCTGGGTCCGCCTAGAGTTATCAAATGGTGAAAATATTCCCCCGGGGACGCAGCCGAGGGTGTTCAGAAGCCCCTGAGGTGGATATGGAGCTTCGATGGGCTGAGGAAGGACAGGGATGGCTATGGATCCAGTTAGCCTGGACGGAGCAGTGCAAACACACGTCCTCCCTGTTGAACGTCCGGACACGCCCCCCGGTATGGCATTTTTAAGATGGTTTTGTTATTTCAACTATCCTGTTTAATCAAAAGCAAAGTCTGATTTTGGAATAAACAGTGATGGATGGCAATTACTTTTCAGGGTATTTCAGAGAAAATTGTGGGTTCTTCTTTTTTCGTAGAAGGGTACCAAAAAGTTTGTCCATGGCTACCTTGGATCAGGTATCATCATGTAGACATGTATTTTCATTCTCTATATCAGGGGTCTCCAAACGTTCTAAAGAAAGGGCCAGTTTACTGTCCTCCAGACATCAGGGGGGCCGCACTGTGCCCAGTGGGGGTAAACAATGCCGGATCTGGTGACTATGGGAGGAATAGTGACTCATTTTTGTTGTCAGTGGAAGGAGGAATTATGCCTCGTCTTTGGTGTCAGTGGAAGAAGTAGTTCCCCATTGTTGGTGTCAGTGGAAGAAGTAGTCCCCCATTGTTGGTGTCGGTGGAAGAAGTAGTCCCCCATTGTTGGTGTCGGTGGAAGAAGTAGTCCCCCATTGTTGGTGTCAGTGGAAGAAGTAGTCCCCCATTGTTGGTGTCAGTGGAAGAAGTAGTCCCCCATTGTTGGTGTCAGTGGAAGAAGTAGTCCCCCATTGTTGGTGTCAGTGGAAGAAGTAGTCCCCCATTGTTGGTGTCAGTGGAAGAAGTAGTCCCCCATTGTTGGTGTCAGTGGAAGAAGTAGTTCCCCATTGTTGGTGTCAGTGGCAGGAATTATGCCACAAGGGCCCCAGAGCCGCAGTTTGTAGACCACAACTTTAGATCCATTGTAAAAAATACTATTTGTTGACATTTAATAGTTATTATTTTAAAATAATATGACATTATTTTAGTTGGTCAGTATGGGAGAACAGATGTGTTCTGATTCTTTACATTTTCTGCCATGAAGACAGAATTGAGATCCAATTCTATGTTTTATGAGTTCATCCACATTACAGATTTGGATAAATGCGGCCCTTTGTATTACTGTGAATTTATATGACTGTTGATGGTTGGGATTACATTAGTATACAGGAAAATGTATGCATTTCACATGACTAGATGCTTACAACTCCTACAAAGAAGCATGGAGTTCTATGGGGTTGCACTTCATTAGAAGCTCGGTCTCCAGCTTCACATGAATATTTTGCAGTATCCATCTTATGAATAGATAAACTATTGTTACTTCTGCTGTTTTCTCATGTTTAAATGACCCTTTTGAGACACTCTATTTGCTTTCAGTTAATGATTGTAAATGTAGAGTTCATAGAAAGCAGAAGAATACACAATAGACAATGTGGCCTTTTGTTCAGTTGGGAGTCACCTGTCCAGTACAATCATTCTTTACCTGGCCATATATATTTATAGGATTCTCCTAAGTGCTTTCCGGAACTGGATAAGACCGTTTTCCTGAGGTTGGGGAAGTGAACTTGTGCTTTGCAAACATCTGATGTTAAAAAAAAAAAAAAAAAAGATATATGATATAGCAGTTTTAAACACAGCCCATGAGATCACTGGCCCATATTGGGTCAATCTAGTTCTTCTGTGTATAGCAGTAATACACATAGGTGGCACATATTAGAAGAATATTTCCTTATAGCTGAATGAATAGGCTACTTGGGCTAATACATTGGGCAGTGCAGTGGGTGTGTTTGGGAATATCTTTCCTATGTCTGTAACTAAATATTTGTTATAAGCTTGCTTAGAATCAGTCTTTGACCTTTTGCTATCTCTAACTTTTGGTGTCACCCAAGTAATGCTATACCAGATAACGCTGATATATAATTGATCATTGACAGGTTTACAAAATTTTGGTTAGAAGAAGTCCAGATGAGAGTTGGGTTGTATTCAGAAGATACACAGATTTTTCAAGACTTAATGACAAGGTAAGGAGGAAAGAGTTTAATCTTTGCAGTACTTTGGGACACATACAGTAATAGAAAAACTGCAGCAAAATAATGCAGTTTAAGGGAGAAGTTTGGGGTGGATAAAAAACAAACTTCTATACTCGTCTCTAAGCTGCAACTGTCCCCCGCCGACTCTAAGACCGAGAACTGAGCAATCACATGACCAATGATTGCCCCCCCCCCATGCGAAGTAGGAAACCGGCTGTGAAGCCGAAAGGCTTTGCTGCTGGGTTCCCTTAGTCAAGGTGGCGGCGGCAGCAGCAGCCGATAGCCAATTGAATTGATCGGCTCGGGTGAGGACACCACTGGATTTCTGGACAGGTAAGTGCTCTAATATTAAAAGTCAACAGCTACAGTATTTGAAGCTGCTGACTTTTAATTGTTTCTGAAGGGGCCTGGATAGCACCTCTTTAATGCAGAGAATGCATTAAGGTAAAAAATCGTCTGCCTTTAGAATCACTTTAAAGGATAAGTTTACCTTTTAACCAAAAATTATAAATGCACGTTTTTTGCAGGTAATATTTGTTTCTGGAGCGTGTAAAGCAGATCACTGGTGCCATGCAGGTCTCCTGCAGACCTGTCAGTGTATCTGTGTGCTATACGGATAAGCAGATACAATTTGACAGGAAGACTCAATATACTACCACAGCACTCCACAGCACCGTGGTAGTTCATTGAACACTACAAGCTGACAGCCGCAAAGGACTGTGGCGCAGCCAGAGCCCCGCTCGGCCGCATTTTTTTTTTTAAAGTTGTGACAGCTAGGTGATGGAGGAAGAAGATCCCCCGCTGGCTGTCAGAGCGGGGGGGAGAGGTGGCCAGTCTGTTCGTAACATTTTATATGTTACACCCTGAATATGGGTTATCCTTTAATTTGGACAGTTTGGATACGTAATAACATCCGGCTGGGAAGATAAGAGGTCCAGAGAACAATTCTATACAAATACAACTTGCTCTGAATGCTCTGTTAGAAACAATATTAACCAAGCCTGTTCAAATCGTTCCTGCCTGATGCAGAGACTAGGCATATTAAAGACATCCCCGGATCGTGGCTCGACGCACTTTTTATGTGCATCCGGCCATGATTAGCATAGTTAAGTTAGTCACAATTAGCTGTGAGCGCCAACAGCCTGTCATTGCAGTGTATGGGCTTGGCGGTTACAGCTATGTGCACACAGCTCACAATCCTAGCTGCAGGAATCGGTAGATTCTTGCTGCTGCGTTTCATAGCGTGTCTAAACGCCCATGCGAATGAAGCCTTAATGTAAGAAGTGTGGGAAATATTTAAGCAACTGAGTGAGTTTACATGTATGTAGTTACTTTGTTCTAATTTTAAGTCATTTCAAACGTCTTCACTTTGGTTTGACTTACTAACTTGTAATACAAGGGTTGCTGGTGCTGTAATACCAGAGCGCAAACATAACTGAACTGTTTACTTGTGTTTTTTAGGCCCCATGCACGCTAGGAACAATTTTCTTCTGACAGGAGAAATGCGGCATTAAAAACACGCCTAAAGTCGCGTTTCTCAATTGCGTTAGATGGGTTCAGGTGCATCAAATGTTTGGGCGTAATTTATTCTGGCCATTGAAATAAGTGATCGCTCAAGCGATAAACACGCCCATTTGGACGCATCAGGTGTTTTTTCTGCCCATCTCTCCTGAACGTGACCTTGGTGTGTTCAGATTTCTACCTGTAAATGCCTATATGTGTGTATGAACACATAGGCTAAAATAGAGGGACGTTTAGGGGCACAAAATAAAGGTTTTTGACAGCTGCAGTGTATGAGGCCTCATAATTTAGACACCTGCTTGACTCCTTTTTCCTGATTTCATTCTTTGCATGTTGTGTAGAGTCTTAATTCCATTTATGACAACTAAATGTGTGTTTTAATCCCTTCCAGCTTAAGGAAATGTTTCCCGGTTTCCGGCTCGCTCTTCCTCCTAAACGATGGTTTAAGGACAATTACGATTTAGATTTTCTAGAGGATCGACAGCTGGGTCTGCAGGCATTTCTACAAAACTTGGTGGCGCACAAGGATATTGCAAACTGGTATGACCGGCTATTAGGGCTTGATTTTGCTTGCACAGTCTTGTGATCTATAAATCTTTCTGAACTCTTGTTTTGAGTATATTTCCTCCCACTTGTCGCAGTGTAAATTACAGTTCAGTGAAACTGATCATTAGCTTTGTAAATATTGCTTTGTGTTAGAGGGATTTGAAAAAATTGTGGCTGGTTGAGGGTTGCAGATTTAAGACCAGTTCCTCTTCTTTTTGTTTCAGTTCCTCTAAGGAAAAAATGTTAATCCTGTATATTGCGCACAGTATATTCATGGCATTCATGAACCATGTGATTTTATGCAATGAGCACAATGTACAAATACTATCTGATTACTCTACAGTCTAATTGGGAAAGGCTGTAAGACCAGTTATCTTAAAGGAGAAGTCCAGCCAAAGCTCTTTTGGCTGTACTTCTCCTATGGATCACTGGAGTGCAATTCGTTTTGCACTCCTGTGACCTGTTTTTAGCAGAGAGAGGACTTGAGTCCTCTCTCTGCTGACATCACGGATTTCAGTCCAGGCACCGCATCATCACGACAAAGTCTGGATCTACTAGGTGACTGAACTGACACCATCTCAGCCTCTCAGCAAGCCGCTGAGAGCCTGAGACGGTCCGCTCCGCCCCCTCCACAGCTCAGCGCTCCAATGAGCGAGGAGGGAGAAGAGAAGAGAGCTGTGACTGACAGTCCTAGGTAAGTATGAATCTTAAATATATAAGAAACCCATACTTCTCTTTTAAAAGAAACCTGATATAAGAGAAATGTGATGCTTTCTATTGCTGACCTGTTTCTTAAAGTGTTATTAAAGGAATATTTTTTTTTTTTTTTTTTTAAAGAACAAACCTGTTATACTTACCTGCTCTGTGCATTGGTTTTGCATAGAGCATCCCCGATCCTTCTATTCTCAGGTCCTCCGACAGCGCTCCCGAACCACTGCTGCGTGTGTGTGTCCATTCACACACGGAGCGTGGCCTGGCCCCACCCCCACTCTCTCCTCATTGGCTCACTGGCTGTGATTGACAATGACTCCTGCTGCTGTCTCAGCCAATGAGGAGGAAAAGACCCGGGAGAGCTGCTGCTTTCGTGCACATCGCTAAATCGCGATGGAGCTCAGGTAAGTATTGGGGGGGGGGGCTGCTGCACACAAAAGGCTTTTTATGCATGAAGGTAAAAAATCTTGCGCTTTTTCAACCACTTTAATTGCCTGGTTACCTTGTCACTGTCACGTATGTAAATAGTCATGACATTTAATCTCTTATCTGTATGCTCATGCCAGTTCAGTGATCAAAATAGCCAGGCAATTAGCATTTTCAGACATGTCAGCCTGCTTATTTTACACTCTCTTAAATTAGTAATCATGAAGGAAATTATAGAAGTATGAATAACACCATTGCTGACCCTCTCATAAAAAATGCTAGCTGCCTGTCTGCTTCTGGCATCAGTACTTTTGAGTCACTAATCCAGAGCAAGGTTCAACTACTAAAAAGTCTTTCTATTAAACAAAGTATACAGTATTTCAAAGAGGAGTTTGGCAATGAAAGCCTACTTACAGTATTTTCTCAGTTCAGGTTTATTTCAGCTTCTTTCTAGAGCACACAGGAGATCTTGACTTTGCAAATACTGTCTTTGGCCAGGCAGTTAAAGTCACAGGGCATTTTACTTTTACCTGCATTAAGGTAAAAAAAACTTTAACTAGCTATTCACTCCCCCCCCCCCCCAAAAAAAAAACCCCACCTAAGTACTGTATTAATCCAGCACTGTGCCTGTCTGCAGCAGCACTGCTCTTTCTCCTGGGGCAGATTCATAGCAGCAGGAGCCATTAGTTCCTGCTGCTGTCAATAAAAACCAGGAGGGGGTGGAGCCAAGCCCCGCTGTGTGTCTATGGACACACATCCTGGCTCGGGAGCAAATCCGCATATCTACCCCCATAGCAAGCAGCTTGCTATGGGGGCTGACACAAGAGGAGAAGCGGATCACTTTAAAACTTTGGCTGACCCTTCACTATCAGCCTATCTCTGTGATAGGTGACCAATGATCGGATTCGGGAGCCACATTTCTAGGTGAAGTCCGTACCAACATAATGGGACACTTAGTTGTCAGGCGCTCATGGCATCCTAGAAAGAGACTTCAGTTACAGGGAAGGGGAATTTTTAAGCGTTCAGTAGTTTGGGGAAGTAGATTTACCACAGCCACGTGGCTGGTTTTTATATTCCTTTAAAACACAAAACCACACACCACTGACTATTAAGGCAGACCTTCACTCAAAAGTGAAAATTCCGGTTAGCACTTTTGATGGGGGTTTTTTTTTTTTTCCATTATTTTTGACAGGTACCACTCCCACTTTCTCAATTCTTGCCTAGGGGAGATTGACGTACACTTGGGTACACCCCCTGCCCACAACACCCTCCCACAGCCTCCTGGGAAATGTCGCACATTCCTGGAAGCTGCAGTTCCAGTCACACAGTGCCATGCAATTTTGCGTTCGCACAGCGGGAATCCTGCTGTGATCCCTCAGGAAGTCACTGTTGACTTCCATATCCAAAAAAGTGGTGTTGGGGACCTGCAGCAGTAGGAAGTCAGGCTGCAACAAAACTGTAATAAGTGGTGACCTCGCTTACTGTTTTTTCTTTTCCGAGCTGTCCCGGAAGAAAACTTCATTTTTTTTTTTTATTTATTTATTTTTTTTTATTTTAGCTAGGCACACCCTCCTGCCAGCATGCCTGAGCTAAGGGCAGATGAGTTAGAGGAAATAAATGCTACATAAATCATCTACCCTTATTCAAGGTGGCTACAGCTGGAAATGCTGGTGACGGGAGGGGAGGTCAATGTTATTTCTGAACAAAATAAAGAATGGAGACATGGATGGGGGAATTTATTTTGAATATTGACATTCATTGAATATTTTTCAGATTGTGGTACTCAGATACAGTTTAGTTCCACTTTAAGAAAAGGTTACAACTTTTTATAATAAGATGCTTTGTAGATGGGCTGCACTTTTCCACA
Source organism: Aquarana catesbeiana (assembly GCF_042186555.1). Classification (NCBI taxonomy): domain Eukaryota; kingdom Metazoa; phylum Chordata; class Amphibia; order Anura; family Ranidae; genus Aquarana; species Aquarana catesbeiana. Next base: position 552,393,283 of record NC_133328.1, on the reverse strand, counting down.
AAAGACATTTTAGATTGTAAGCTCCATGAGCAAGGCCCTCCTGTTCCTTCTGTATTGAACTTTATTGTTATTGTACTGTCCCCCTTTTTATTGTAAAGCACTGTGTAAATTGTTGCTGCTATAGAAATCCTGTATAATAAAAAGACGTGCAGCAATCCGCAGTTGAGGTTTCTCTGAGAACAGTTTGTTGATCCTCCACCTACACCTTGCTTTTTTAATTACATCCTATCTGGCCTGTTCAGTGTTTTTTCTTGTAAAGCTTTTATAGTTGTCAGACGAGTTTTAATCTAGATGACAATAATATTCGTAGTGACCGCAGTGCAGTGGAATATTCCCTCTATTGTTTGAAACCAAGCAGTAATTTTATAGTTCATTACTATTCTCTGTAAATAAGATTAAAATAATTGACATCTTTTCACCTTCTAAAAAATCTGGGTAGATGAAAACTATAAAGTGGAGACATGTAAGAATGAAGTCCAAATTAGATAAAAACCATTCGTTGTGAAATAGACCTTTTTATGATCTTTTTAATAGGTTGGTGTAAGCAAAAACATCTTCAGCCCTGTGATGTGCATGTAAGACCTAGACTGAAATTATATAAAGCTGGCAATATATGGATCAAATTTTGGCCTATACATGCTAAATTGTCCAAAATTAATTCTTTTTTTTTTTTTTTAATGTATTTATTTTTTTTAATCAATGCATTTTTTATTTAACTTTTGTGGGAGGAGTCAGAAGGAAAGTTCTCAGCTGGAAAAGTCTGGGCCGAGCAGCCCGATGCAGTCACTGTTCAGGTATATAGGCAGCCAATAGCTGGTGCTGCAAATTTGTCCATCCATGCTGTTTAGCATGGATAGGGGAATTAAATTATTTTCCCTCATTCAACCTGCGGGGCTGATTGAGAGAAATCCTAAAGGGTTTGTAAAGTCTCATTTTTTTCCCTATAAAAATAATAAACATGTTATTCTTACCTGCTCTGTTGCAGTGGATTATCCTCCTCTTCTCGGGTCCCTTTTCGATGCTCCTGGCCCCTCCCTCCTGTTCAGTGCCTCCATAGCAAGCAGCTTGCTGTGGGGACACCCGAGCTGAGTCACAGCTTCCTGTGTCTATTAGGACACAGAGCCCCGCTCCCTATCTCACCTGATTGGCTAGCTGACTTTGATTAACAGCAGCGGGAACCAATGGCGCTGCTGCTGCGTCTCAGCCAATCAGCAAGGCTTATCTCAGACAGCTGAGACACTCGTGGACATCGCTGGACAGAGAGGGACCTCAGGTAAGTATTAGGGGGGCTGAGGGGGGAGCTGCACACAGAAGGCTTTTTATTTTAATGCATAGAATGCATTAAGATAAAAAAACCACCTGGCTTTACAACTCCTTTTAACCTGTATGGCTAGCTTAACTCTACGATCCAGAAAGTTAAAAATTCATAAGTGGTTTTCAGGTGCTCATAATTTTAGATGTAGACCATTTATTCATTAAAACATACTGTATCCGCATTTTATCAGAAATTAAGCCAAGATCTGACAGTTTAATGCATTGAGCTATGCGAGTGACAGCAAGTGTGTTTGGATACAACTCTACTTCATTAAAAGGGGTTCCCAGATTGCCAAATACCTGCTAAATGAGAGTGGACTGGTGGTCTACAGCAGCACCTGCATGAGAAACTGAAGACCTGGATAAGTAGGCTGTAGAACATATATGCATTGTAGACCTTTTATACATTTAAAGCTGAGCTCCAGGCAACAGAGTTCAGGGGGGTGTGCTGTGTACAGGGTGTAGAGTTCAGGGGTGCACTATGCCCCCCCAAAAAAAAGATTTTTTTGCATCTCTAGTCACGCCTACCTCTATGTATATGACTCTAGTGCTCTCCTGTGTAGGTGGCTCTCTCTACTACCCATGTATTCGGCTCTGTTATACCTCTCTGGTTAGGCAGCACTGCCTTGCAAGTAGATTGTTTACAAGTGTCAGCAAGGAGCAGGGGGTGAGAGCCTGAGGTGGCAGAACAGATTTCCGCCACAATCCAGCTGCAAAACTGGGCGAAAGGGCCACATGACAATGCCTGGACTATATCTATAGCACAATACTTTGGTACTCTGGTGACCACTCTTTGAATGTCAGGGCCTTTCTGTGTATATTAAAAATCTTTTTTTATTTGATTTGGACACTTTTTAAGCCAAAACACATATGTATTCATCTAATGGATTATAAAGGCAGATGCTCCCCCCCCCCACTTTTTATTATTAACCACTTGCTTACTGGGCACTTAAACCCCCCTCCTGCCCAGACCAATTTTCAGCTTTTAGCGCTGTCGCACTTTGAATGACAATTGCGCGGTCATACAACACTGTACCCAAATGAAATTTTTATCATTTTTTTCCCACAAATAGAGCTTTCTTTTGGTGGTATTTAATCACAGCTGGGATTTTTATTTTTTGCTAAACAAACAAAAAAAGATGGAAAATTTTGAAAAAAAAAAAATCATGTTTCATAGTTTGTTATAAAATTTTGCAAACAGGTAATTTTTCTCCTTCATTGATATGCGCTGATGAGGCGGCACTGGTGGGCACTAATAGGCTGCACTGATGGGCACGGATAGGCACAGTTAAGGTGGCACAGTTAAGGCGGCACAGTTAAGGTGGCACGGATGGGCACAGTTAGGGTGGCACGGATGGGCACAGTTAAGGCGGCACCGATGGGCACAGATAAGGCGGCACTGATGGCCATCGGGTGGCGCTGATGGGTGGCACGGATAGATGGCACTGATGGGCACTGATAGGTACCACTGATGGGCGGCACTTATGGGCACTGGTAGGTGACACTGATGGGCACTGATAGGTGGAACTGATGTAGGCGCTGATGGGTGGCACTGATGGGTGGCACTGTGGGCACTGATGGGTGGCACTGTGGGCACTGATGTCTGATGTCCCTCTCACAGCTGCCGGTGATTGGCTTTTTTTTACCTCCTCATGCTGTCAGCGCGAGGAGAAAAAATAGCCGATTACCGGCTCTGTTTACATCACATGATCAGCTGACAGCTGATCATGTGGTAAGGGGTCGGGACTGACCCCTTACCCTGATCTGTGATCAGGCGCCCCGCGCGCCCTGCTGGGGGCGCGCAGGCCGTTCGTGCACGGGACAACGTCAATAGACGTCGTCCCGGCAATGTAGGTCCGCGCTGTTGCCGTCATTTGGCAATAGTGCGGATCTGAAGAGGTTAAAAGGCTTTTTTTGTGTTTGTACAAAAACTGTATATATATTTTTTTTCTTTCATTTGTTATTTGAACAGTTAGGACTCATGCACACTGGACATAATAATAACGTTATAAAAATGCCAGTAGTTTTGCAGTGAGTTCTTCCACATTTTTGCAATAATGTTTTTAGCGTTTTTTTTTTTGCCTTTTTCCTCGCTTTTTAACGTTTTTCAGCGCTTGTTAGCGCTTTGAAACAGTTGATAACAGCCTATGTGTGCATGGACACATGGGATAACATGCTGGAGAGTTTGACTGTAGAAAAAAAAATATCTGAAGCCAAAAACAGCGGCTGTAAAAACGTCCAGTGTGCATGAGGCCTTCTATTCAAAATTGCAAGATAAATAGAGCAAGAAATAAATAATACTTGTTAAACAACACAGATAGCAGTAAACACTGATTTGAAGTTCTAGCAACCCCTTCTGTTGTTCAAATGATTTTAGGTGGTTTCCCAAACCACGTTCAAAATGCACTGGGTGTGCAATCTGTGCAGGTGTCGATGTATTCCTAACACCCCAATCCCAGATTGCAGACACACTGTGTGGGCCTGGGATCACATGGTACTGCAGTACTATGCAATCTGGTTGCAGTGTTTTCATCTTTTTAGAAAAAAATCATTAATGGCCCAGAAATGTGCAAGAGATTGGGGAAAATGAAAGAAAATACATGTATTATTCTATTTGGACACATAAAATAAATGAACTCAATAGCAGCATATTTCCTAAATTGTACACAGCTATGCTCACACAAAAGATGTTCACGTTAGCAGTGATGGCCTGTCCCCTAAGAGGGTGGAAGGAGGTCAGTTGGAAATGTCTTTGCTGGGAACAGTGTCGTACAGTGGCCCTTGTAGTATAATAGGTCTTTACAGCGGGGGAACACATGAATAATTGCTCTTTCTCCTTTTCAGACTGTTGTGACTATGTGGGCTAGCATCTCTCCCCATAACAAGGAACTGTGTAGTTTGATTTTGGCAGGATGACAGTTTGAGTTAAGTGCTGCATAAAATATGATTCTGTGGGAATTCTTCCCATGTCACTGTTCCTGAACAAGGCCTGTACAGTACCTCCTGATGGTAACATCCTCTACATTCTATTGTGCTGATCCTGATTTGCTGACCATGGAGCTAATTTGACAACCTGCACTGCCCTATGTTCAGGAAACCTGTGATGGCAGTCCCTTCTGTAATTTATTGCTTCAACTACTTTTGGTTTTTATTTAGTCCAGTAGTCTGAAGTGATAGACTCAGGGAAGGGACTACCAGTACTGCTTTAGTGGAAACAGGTGGAAATTCTCAGAATTTTAAAAATAAAAAGCACTTCCTTATTGAAAGAAGGGATCACTGGGGTTGATTTGCTACAAGGAGTAGAGGTTGTTCACCTAGTAACGTCAGTATTGACTTTGCATAGGGAAGGCTCATTCACACCATCTATGCAGATCAATTCAAGGGCACATAGAAAACAATTGTTTTTTGCCTTGTTCACACCATAATGCAGAGCAGGGAGGTGTGGTGTAGTGCACTGCATACAAATGCTGCCTGTGTGCATTTTTTCACAGCGCTGACATTACTCAGCCGGTCCAGGCATGGGGAAGAACCTGACCATGTGGTCAGGATTCACCTAGAAGCCTGGACCGGCACCTGGCTCAGCCTCTCAGAGATGAACTGAGAGTTTGAGCCAGCCCCTCCCACTCCCTTTGCAGCCCACCGCTTCAGTGAGTGCCGGAAGGGAAAGCAGAAAGGAGAACTGAGCGATCAGCGGGGAGACAGATGTAGCATCGGACCGATGCTGCATCCACCTAGGTGAGTATAAGACCCCTTTCACACTGATGGAATCTACCATCTCAGCAGGGGATCTCTCTGCTGATCCCCGCTGAGCAGGCAGATGACAGGTCTGTGTTCCCTCTGCTGTTCTCTATAGGGCTGTCGAATGGAAAGCGACCACCTGTCCATTTCCATCCAACTGTCATCCGATCCAATCTGCTGGACAGATGGGGAACTTCCCCATGCATCTGTTTTTAGCAGATCAGATACAGGCGGGTGTCAGCGGACACATCTACAGCTCCATAGAGAGCAATGCATAGTCCGATCAGGTCCTCCTGAAAAACTGACAAGCAGACCCGATCAGTCTGTCAGTGTGAAAGGAACCTAATTGTTTGATTTTTTTTTTTTTTTTTTATGCCCATATTGTTAGCAAATGGGTAGTTGCACGCATGTTCCCAATTGTACATGGGGGAAGTAGATTTTTTGCATACGATTGTTTAAAGCGGGGGTCCACCCATCTATCGTGTTTTTTTTTTTTTTTTTGAGTTCATTCACAAACTTTTCTTCTCAGCATTACATGCTCGCATATTGTGTGTAATATGTCCGCCTGTGTCAGATTTCGTCGGAAAGAATAACTTATATTATTCACTGCAGGCGGTTTCCATCTTCATTGTGGGCATTTGAAGCCCACAAGCATTTATTTCCTGGATGTGGTGAATGCTGTGCTCCCAGTATTCACCACTCATTCCCGCACATGCTCAGTGGCATCCTGGGAAGCCTGAGACTAGCTCCCAGGAGTCTGGGAGAGGCTAGAAACATGCCTACTCCCACGGGAGGAGAACCAGGAAGTGCAAAGAAGAATAGAAAAATAAAAGGTAATTACGGCGATTTAAATTTTTTTAAACGGCATGTCAGCATCTAGGCAAGGAAGAGAATACATACAGATATTGTTCAAAATTTGGGTGGAACCCCGCTTTAATCAAAGTGAGCAGGTCTTCACTTCTACTGCATTAGGAGCTTAGCCCAATTCCATCCATGGGGAGTCAACAATTGGCTTATTCAATCCTGCATACTTTACAAACTAGTTAGCATGGCTTTATTCTACTTATAATAAACTAAAATCTATTTATTGCTATAGACTAGTGAATTTTGTACACCATCATTGATCCTGAAGGAGCAATAACCTTGCTAGCTGGTGAGTCCCATACAAGGCATGTCTGATTCCTGCTGAGTTGAAGTCCTATTATGGGAAGTGAATATTGTAGTTTATGACCAAGACATAGTATCAATGGTAACCATAGTGAGACTATAGAAATAGGAGTGGAGAAGAGAAGAGGAGAGGACAAAGACGAAGGAGGAAAAAGCAGGGGAGGGTAGGTAGGGGACAGAAGGTTCTCCTTAGGAGGAAGAAGTGAGGACTGAATGGATTACTCAAGTTGCAAGGGTCTGTTTTTAAGTAGGCATCAGTGTAGACAAAATACTGCCAGGGCCTCCATGTAGACCTGAAGATCTCTTCAGTGTTATGTGGAGTAGCAGTAAGATCTTCCATGCCCTTGATCTCATTAACCTTTGCAGACCAAAGAGATTTTGTGGGTGGCATATTTGCTTTCACCAAAGTAGAATGTAAGCTTTTGTTGTTTTTAAAAGATGAATGGTCAGAGAGGATTTGTATTTCCTTAAGCCCAATGCCAGGCAAAAAGTGATTTTTAGTTCTATACAGAAGGGTTAGAATATTTTTTTTTTTTTTATTATTATTATTGCTATTTATATCCCTACTGGGAAAATCTATCGTCAATTCCTGTCCTCCTGACTGTGTCATAAGGACATGATGGGATACAGTACCTCCTAGATGAAGGCAGAGGTGACAAGAAATGTACAGTAAAACCTTGGATTGCGAGCGTAATTCATTTTGGAAACATGCTTGCAATCCAAAGCACTCGTATATCAAAGCGAATTTCCCCATAAGAAATAATGGAAACTCAGATGATTCGTTCCACAACCAATTAATATTCTTAAGTCCTTCAGTTTATAGTCCATATAAAAAGATTATAACAACGTGACCAGGTTGTGTAACCATAAAATGTCTATCCACAAGGGGATTAGAAGCTAAATCCAGCTGGAGCTACCTAGTATAAAAGGGAAGAGAGTAGGGCTGGGGAAAAAATCGATTTAAATCTTGAATTGAGTTGAGAGGTCAAATCAATTCAAAATTTAGGCAAATCGATTTAGATTTTTTTTTTTTTGTTCACCACGCCGGTCCTGAGGAGCTGCGGGCAGGAGTTTTTAGGCGAGGCCACGGCTTCGGCCTAGTCCGCGAAGCCAGACGCCGCAGACTAGGCCAAAGCCGCGGCCTCGCCTAAAAACTCCTGCCCACAGCTCCTCGGGACCGACGCGGTGAAAAAAAAAATCGATTCGAATCGTGAATCGAGTTTTTTTTTTTTTAGAAAATCTCACAGCCCTAGAAGAGAGGGGCCTCTAAGTGTAGCAATATGGTTACATTTAATGAAGGTACAACATTTAGCAACTCGCATGGTTGATGATTAAAACAGACACATCTAAGTATGCAGGCATCTGGGGTAAAGCTGTCCACATAGACCATCCTCCGCACCGCCGGATCTCACCGTTGTCAGTCTGCTATTGTGACCGGGAAGACTGCCCTGCAGTAGAGCGATCTGAAAGCGAGGCTTGAAGCGCTTGTGGAGCATAGTGTGCAAGGGATGACATTGATGACGGTGTGGAGGACGGTCTATGTGGACAACTTTACCCCGAATGCCTACATACTTAGATGTGTCTGTTTTAATCATCAACCATGTGAGTTGCTAAATGTTGTACCTTCGTTAAATGTAACCATATTGCTACACTTAGAAGCGCCTCTCTTGTCTTTTATACTCTGTTGTGATGTGCCGCTACTTGTATATCAAGACATCGCTCGTTTATCAAGTCAGAATTTATAAAAAAAAATGTTGCTTGCCTTGCAAAACACTCTCAAACCAAGTTACTCTCAATGCAAAGTTTTACTGTACTTTTATTAGGTAGAGTTGAGAGGTGTTAGGACACCTGTCGAGCTTTCTTTTAATGAAATTTAAAAAGAAACTATACTCTCCTTGGCTCCAGGGACACTGTGTCCCCAAGCTCCCCACCTGGCCGCTGAGATCTTCTCATGGCCGACTTTCAGGTCTCGAGTGGCAGGATGTGGGTGGCATCACTCCCTCGCATGTGTGGAAGTTTAGTCAGATTTGCTATTGCCAAATTTGTATAGAGAGCTGCGTCTGCCCACTCACTGTGCGGGGGCAGACAGGTAGGTAAGTCATTTTTAAGTAGAAGAGACGAAGCATGTCTTCTCTGCATTAAAATTCCTGCCATTTTAATTCTGGCCCAAAGTTCCACTTTAAATACTTGGCTAGGGCCTGTATGGAATTGTTTCCAAAATATTCAGAATGATATAATCAAGATGGTGAGATGTTTTTAATTTCTTTCTCTGTTCCTGGTGACAACTGAACCCTCTTATTTTTTGTCCTGGTGTCACTGTGTGGGCACAGGCAGCAATGCAAATTACTCTTTCCCATTCTATCCAAACTTTTACAAAAGAAAAAAAAGTTTGGGGTAAGATTGGGCTTAAAATGCACAATAACTTTTTGGGGAATTACCTTTTTAACATTTTATATTATTTTTTGTTGTGCACAACCTGAAATAAACTATAGTAATGAGATGTATTTTTCTTACAGTGCCTCGGTGAGGCTGTTTCTCTGCTTAGATGATCCTCCTGGTCCTTTTGATAGTCTAGAAGAGAGCAGGGTGAGTGTGATTTGTTTTTGTAATTAATTTTCACATTGGCTTGTTTTATATGTTCCTATTATACTGCAGGCTTAGGAAGCTGTGGCTTCCATGAGATGAAGAAGCATGCTGGGATCTGTAGTTCCAGAGCAGCTAAAAAGCCGCAGGCTGACTGATCCAATGCATTCTTCTCTTCCGTATAATGCCTTTTTCTCTGCTTTATGATGTTAGCAGTTTTTTCCTTCTTCCAAATTTGACTGAACATTGCTATGCACTTAGGCTTTCTGCGAGACGTTAGAAGAAACAAATTACAGACTTCAAAGGGATCTTGCTGAGAAGCAGAAAGAGCTGGAAGCCATGAAGAAGCTGTTAAATGAGAAACAGCTGCATATACAGACCCTAGAAAGCCAGATTCAGTGAGTATTTCCTATTAAACTGCAACGTCTGAGGACATTTCCTGGCTACAATTTCATTGCTCTGCGGGCTCTTTACTTAAAAATTATTGGAGTTATTTTCAGATTCTGGATGGAATTGCCTCATTTTTGTCTTTAGTTCTGTGTAAATCTCGGCACTATTGGTGTTTGCATCCTCTGTAGGTCACCAGATGGTCATACACCTAGGATAGGAAGCACTTTATTGCGGTCTGAATGTGGCCCTGAATAGAAGCAACATTTGTGTTACTGTTAGCCACACTTGTGTCTGAGAACAGATGGACTGCAAACATTTTAAGAGTGAAAAGTCTGTTAGTGTTAAAGTCTTGGAACCTAAATCTGTCACATTCTTTGTTGCATATGAGCTAAAGATGTTGAGCATCACTGCCCTGGGATTAGTACATGGTCCGAAAGTAAACTAATTGCAGCTTCTTACTAAATGCAGGGCAGTGCAGTGTGTGACCACACTCCATAAGAGTGAAAAATTTAGTGCTAAAAATATAAAACAATAAACATTTAACAATATATCAAGTATTGTGTGTAAATAATAAAAACTTTGTGATAAAAATCACTCTTGAATATAAAACAGAACATGTATAATGAGTGGAAACACAGGTGAGAAAGTCCCAAAGGTGAAACCATCCTATGGTAAACATATTTGACGTCCACCACAAAAAGTTCAGAAGTGGGGTACAGAGGCCTCAGCAGGTATGTAGAGCATCAGGGATAGTGTGTCCTACACCCGAGATAAGGGATATATACTCTTACCGGAAATAGTGGAATCGAATGTCGGCGTCAACGAGTCAATCAAGTGGGGATAGCCCGATCAGCAGATTTCCAAAACGATCCAGGGAATCCAAAGAGCTCCAAGAACGAATCCAGGGAGTCGTGCAGGTAACCGTAATGCTGGAACTCAGATGTTAAGCAGCCAGACTGGAAAGCCAAAAACTGATTACAAGATCACCTTGTTGAGTCATCAAAAAGTTCACATTCTTCACTTCTCTCAAAAGTGATAGTGGCTAGTTCCTACCCAGTAGAAGGTGATGTGACATTACCAATTATTTACCAAAATAATTGCAATTTTATGCTCTATGTAGACAGAAAAAAATCACAGTGCCTCCTAAGTGCAACATGCACAGGCCATTTATTCAAATAGTAAGAGAGTGTAAATTGGTTACTCACAAATAGATAAAAGGTAAGCGCATTGTATCTATTTGTGAGTAGCCAATTTACACTCTTACTATTTGAATAAATGGTCAGTGCATGTTGCACTTAGAGGAGCTGTGTCCCCCCCCCCCCCCTTGTCTGCCATAGCGTTTGCTTCTAGCTCTCCTACACTGGCTGCCCATAGGGCTTGCTCATGGACCTACTCATCTGCTTAAGGACTACTACCTAAGGACTATATTCGCTTATGGACATTTTTTCTTAAATTTAAATTTTAAATTTATCTCAGTAGCATATACATTAAGGCTGAGCACATTACTCTTTCAAGGTACCTTGCTCAAATCCGAGCACTGAGCGTTTTTTTCTGTCATGTTCCTTGTACTGTGGGAGACCAGATATAGAGAATAATTGTATAGCAAAAATGGGTCCTGGGTTTAGTAACACTTTAAGGGATGTGCTGCCAGTGATCTCCAGTAGCAAATTACAAGTGTTCCCCAGTCTTAACACTTGAAGTAGAGGGGGAGGTGCTTTGTAGTTTGCACCATTTACGAGTTCATCATTGAAAGTATATATTCACTATAAGTGCATGCATGCATTGAGATTAGGTGAAACCTAGTATTCTCACTATTGACGAGGGAGGTGTTTTGTAGTTCGCATGATCAAATTTATAATTTAAATATAACCACACCACTGGCCTGGTAATATTGTAGCACCGCATCATCATTTAATTAGTCATGCACTCTACCTTAGGGTAGATCATTGGATGATGGGTGCTGCTATATATTTACTTTATAATTTCATAGTGCAAAATTACCTCTAATATATGTTTTAAAAAAAAAAACCTGAATGGACGCAGGTGTAAACGAATGATCATCTGTTTACTCATAGGAATACATTGCTGTTCATGTTTCATCTGTCAATGATTGCACATAATATTCAGTATATATAATACTTCAGTACTACAGAGACTGTCTGAGGGGATGGACATCCTTCAGAAGATGCTCAGAATGGATGTGCTACCAGGGTGGTTAAAGACTGGGGAGCTTCTGCAGGAGATGGAGACCACTGGCCTGACAATATTGTAGCGCCACACCATTTCATTTTTTTTTTTTTTTTTTTTTTTTTTTTTTTTAAACGGAACAAGTCTCCATTTTTGTTCCATTTAAAAAACAGAAGCAGACCAAAATGGATGTCAACAGACAACAGTCCATTTTTGCATCCTTTTTTACATTGGTTGTTAGAAAAACGGCGCCCACCAGCATCCTAGCAAACATTGATTGGTCCCTGCTGTCAGCAGGTGATTCCCTGCTGACAGAATGTAAACAAAAGAGCCAAAAATTGTGTAAAAAAAAAAAAAAAAAAAAAAAAAAAAAAAAAACCGGCGTGAGGTCCCCCAAACCATACTCTGATAAGGCTGGATTTTGGGGGCACCTCGTGTCTTTTTCTTTGGCGTATGGTCCTGCCAAAATCCATAGCAGATCTGAAGGGCCTGCTATGGATTGGGTGGGGGAGAGGCCTGCACACCAATCTTCCAATCTTGGAAAAAAAAAAGAAAAAGATTGTCAGCTCTTTGGTTTACATTCTGCTGTTTGTGGAGAATTCCCCACTGACAGCAAGGATGAGTCATGGTTGTTAACCTCTTCCCACCAGCGTGGCACCTATATGCGGGCCTCTCGGCGAGTGGGCTTTAAGGTAAAGAGACCACATAAGTGTCCCTGTTTAAACACTTTTCTGTGCTGAAAATGCACGCCCTGCACGCTCTCAGCATAGTCACCGGTAGGGACTGGGAAGCTCCCAATGCATACTTGTGATCGGGAACTTTCCGATCATGTAACAGCCAATCACAGTGGTCACATGACCTTAATGCCCACCTCCACCTCCCGGCATTTAGAAGCTCTTTAAGGGGCTGGGAGGCAGCAGCGGAAAGGGTTAAGGACACCAGCAGGCAAGTGTGAACTGAACTGAGAACTGATGTAAACTGGACCCGTTGCTTCTTTAAAAAAAAAAAACATGACTGAACAAATGACTCCTGTGTGACAGGGGCCTTGTATTATAGTTTAGCATCAATTTATTCAGTTGCATTTTAAGATAAACTCTGTGCTTCTATACATGACATAAATATGCTGCAGTTATATACTGTATTAATACATTATTACAGTTAAACAAAAAAATTGCAAATAACTGAATCTGATCTGGTATGAGTCTCTTGCACTGAAACACCCCTGTACAGTACCACTCAGACTGGGAAGGGGAGTGGCAGCATTGGGAGCTACATGCAACTATGTTGACAAGAAGCTCGCTGATAGAGTACAGTGATCAGAGAGCTCATCAGTCTGTTGCTGTACTTTTTAATGTCCACTCACATCACTGGAGGTGGGAGATGACACCTCTGCATTCCTGTCACTGAGGAAACTCAAGACTTGATGCGCAAAAATACAAATCCTTTAGCAGGTACAACAGTTCCCATATATGTATCATCTGTGTACTTGACTGTTTCCCTGGAGTCCAGCTGTAACATCCTTAGTAAATAATCAAATCTGATTCTTTGTAGGGAAATGAGTATGGGACACAGTAAGGCACGCAGACCTTCCGGAGAGGAGAGCGAATGCAGCGGTGAGGTGGAGTCCTCCGCCATTGAAGCCGATCAAGCTGCCTCTACAGAGAATGGGTAAGTTATACTTGTGTTGGGTTTTCTCCTTGTGAAAATGGAGCAGAACTGTCTGAAGTCTAGAAAATGGCCAGAAAAGAATATGAATGCCCGCAGCAGATGCATGCCCATTGTGGCTTCTGTGGAACTGTATGAACAGAGATGTGCAACAGTAACTACATGCCTATGATTATGTTTTGTTTGTTTTTTTTTTTTATGTGAAAAAATGACATAGAACGGGCTCAGAGAGCAGAATGTGATAATGGCACAATAACAGGTACCAAGAGGATGGGTTACCATGCTGCAAGAATCCACAACAACTCACCAAAACATCAACCATTAGAGTAGATTACCAGTACACGTGAGGTCAGGTACAATACACCTATACTCCAACACTACCTTAAAGCTTTGTTAAAGTGGAACTAAAGGGAAGAATACCCCCCTTCTCAATGAGGAATGAATGAGAGGGCTTACAAGAACAGAGCCAGAGAAGACAGCAATGTAAACCAAGGCAACGGCACTGCCTTGGTCCCGTGAATTAGAATGGAAAGGCGCATCCGCAAGTAACATAAGCAACACAGTTTTAGCAATATCCATAGAAGAGGGGCACTATGCAGGGTTCATAGTGTTTCTAAAGCATTAAAGTGGATGTAAACCCGATTCATAAAATTTGAGCTGGGCACATATATCTGCAGTGTTTTATTGTCTCTCTCTAAAGCCCTAAGTCCCGAGGCTGTCTCCTGCTCCGTTCTTCTGTTATGAGCATGATAACCTCTGACAAGTTCTATGACACATATGATAAAACCAGGCTGAAATTTGTGTCAGGGCAGGTGCTATAAATTAGCAGACAGCTGGTCAATTCACAGCACAGCTCTGCAAGTCTCTGCCTATATGGAGTGGGGGTGTGTGCCTTTCCTCCAATCAGCTGTCTCACGGTGTGTGGCAAGACTCCCCTCCCCCTGCTGGAACAGGAAGAGAAAATTCTAACACAATGTGCACTTTATAAACAGTATATGAAGCTGAAGACAGCAGATATACATGTAAAACTTATGTAGGGAGATTTGTTTCATCTCTGTGTATCATCTGAGGCTATTCACTTCACTGGAAATAGGAGAGGGTTTACATCCACTTTAAAGCGTTTAACCCAAAATAAAATATGCTGCTCCTGTCCCTTTTAATGTGAAAGCTGCAGCATGGTGCTGTTGCTTTTTGCATTATTTCTCTGTATCTCTTACAATACCTGTTTGATCCTACCAGCTCCTGTCTTCCCCCTGAGAACAGACCACGATTCTCATGGCTGCTGAGCCAAGATATCGTGGTCTAAATGCATGTCTGTGTAATCCGCAGGTCTCCTCTCTGCCTGTTTTCAGCTCCCACCGCCTGTCAACATGTAGTCTGGAGTGAGAAAATCTATACTCCCAGCCACGCCCCTCCCCTCCTCTCCTCTCCTCTCCTCTCCTCTCCTCTCCTCTCCTCTCATCTCCTCTCCCCTCCCCTCCCCCTCTCATACACACTGCATTGATGGCCACATGGAGGAAGATAAGAGATTCCTCTTCTGACTTATCTTGCATAAGTCAGAAGGAATCTGTGTCCCTCCTACTCAGCTCCCTTGGCTCGGATATAGAGAAGATATATGACAATTGACAGAGCTAAAAAAGGCTAATAAAAGGTATTTACACAAAAAAATAATATGAAGATGCTGCAATGCTTAGGGAACCATGTGCTGTGTGCCTGATTAAAGTGGTTGTTAACCCAATTTCCCCCAATTAAAGTTTTTTTTCGTTTCCAATAGATTTTATTGAAAAATATTTTCCAAGAGAAAGCTATAAATCACATTAGAAGATTACATTGGGGTAATGCCAAGCCATACATCTCCGTAAACTTACAAAAATAAAGACAAATAACATCATTAGGGAAATCGAGACCTATTGAAGGCCATGGTTGCAGTGAGCCTAGCCTCATACATAAGGATAACAAAATCTTACTGGCATGGTACTTGGCAGCTTAAGTGAGCCTAAGGTCAATAAGCCACTTTATCTTAGCAGTAAGCCTAAAGGTTTTTTATCGTGGTGCATTCTATGCATTAAAGTGGAGTTCTACCCATATAAAAGTCAGCCGCTACAAAAAGTGTAGCTGCTGACTTTTAATAATCAGACACTCACCTGTCCTACGGTCCAGCGATGCGGGCGAACGAAGCCTCGCTCCTCTCCCCACTCCTCTCCTCATGGCCAACATTGTGACTGTGGGCGCCTGGTTGTAGCTTCACAGCCGTGCTGTACACTGTGGGAGAGGTGAACTTCCTTCCGGCCCGTGAGGAAGTGGGAGCTGGATGCCCCTAAAAAGGGTATCTGACCCCCCCTCCCCCCCAAAAAAATGACATGCCAATGTTTATCATTTATTTTAAATTATATTATTATATAAGATAACATGCACTGCATTGATGCATTCACAGTTTCACAGTAACCATGAGATAAAACAAAGTTCAGGAATATTCCTTTATCTCATTGTTTTGCAAAACTATCTACACTACAAACTGTATGATTGAATCGGTTCTGATATCGCTGTTTTATTGAACTGACAGCTTATTATTCGAAATAGGAAACCTTAATTTTGTTTGCAAATATTGAATATTTATTTTTGTTAGCGGGCATCCATTCACCTGCTGCCGCCACGTCCCTCACCTTGTGTCACTGCCGCATCACCAGCCGTCCTATTAAAGTGAATGGGACTGCTGGTGAGTCAACAGCGGGTCAGAGGAGGAGACGCTGCAGCACAGAAATGATAGTTGCGTTTTAAAAATTATGATTTAAATCTAGCCTTTTTACTAGTGATTTAAATCAAATCCACCCTGGTCCTAGGCCTAGTGTGCATGTGCACCGCTATTGTTCCTTTGGGCGATGGTTTGTACTCTGCTGAATGGCTGGGGACTACCCTGAGTATGGACCAGTCAATAGAAGGTGTGAAGAACTCACTAAATGGGGTGGGGGTATATGTTAAAAGATTAAAAGTAAACTTGCTCTTTAAAGGAGTTTAAAGGCAGAAGGTTTTTTTTATCTTAAAGTGGATGTAAACTCAAAAAAAAAACATTTTTAATTAAGGCTTGAACCTTATACAGTATAGAATTTCATGTCATCTGTACCCAGTCTTGCCACGAACAGTTAATCAAGCTCTGAGCAATCCTCTCATCTTTTTTCAGTGAGATAAAAACAGACACAACCAAATAAAAGTCAGTTCTTCCCCCTTGCTGTGAGTGACAGGTGATTTGCATATCTCATGCACCAGTGTGAGAGAGGCATTCTGTGTACTTCACATCTCCCCCTCCCCCTCCCCTCTTTCTTCTCCAGCTCTCCCAGGACTGGCTGCCTTTCCTGGGTTTTGACTGGATATTTCTCATCATGGGGTGTGATCTACAGATCAGTGTGAGAGGAGGAAATGTATGTATGGTGCAGTGAACTCACAGGATGGCCAGCAGAAGATACACAGACAAGTGATTTGATTTAGGAGAGATGTATCTAGTCAGAGCTGGGCAGAGGAGAAGCTCCAGTGATCTGATGATTGTTATGGTGCAGTGTGTGTCTGAGGTCACATGATCACGTTGCATCATTCATTTTGATCACCAGGATGTGTTATGTGGGGGAGGGGTGGATGTCTCACTTTTCATAATTACACCGAGTAAGGCTGAATGAGCTCAAAGCTCACAGCCTACCCGTACTACCTGACTGCTCTACTCGTGTCGCCTGGCTGCTCCCGCCAAGTCCCTACTCGTGTCGCCTGGCTGCTCCCGCCAAGTCCCTACTCGTGTCGCCTGGCTGCTCCCGCCAAGTCCCTACTCGTGTCGCCTGGCTGCTCCCGCCAAGTCCCTACTCGTGTCGCCTGGCTGCTCCCGCCAAGTCCCTACTCGTGTCGCCTGGCTGCTCCCGCCAAGTCCCTACTCGTGTCGCCTGGCTGCTCCCGCCAAGTCTATATTTTCTTGTACAAACATCACACTAAATAAAGTCGTCATCCTCTCCAGCCTGCACCACGATGTCTTTTCCGATCGCCATCTTTTACCCAAATCATAGCTGTCTAATAATGACTCAAACATCTCCGTCCTGTCATATCCCATATCCAGCCACATGACACAGTAGTTGGTCAGAGAGTGTGCAGAAATGATACAGCTGCTGCCAATTGTGGACGTGGCTTAAATTGTGTAGCAGTACCCCTGTAGAGGCTGCTGAGCATAATGGTCTGTCTGTCACCCTGTCCATCCAGGCACACTTTTTCATTCCTCGGAAACAATAAAGCAGTCCTTGCATTTTGTTTTTGTTTGTTTTATTGAGGGGAACTTGGATAGGGATGGGGACCCGTGAGATGCCTAGATGATCAAACATTGGAGCATGGGACTCTGTATACATCCTGTATATACATCACTCCATTTCTCCTCCTGCACATCGCTTCCTTTTTTCTGAGTATCCCTCCATACTCGTCCTGTACATCACTTCCTATCTTCTGAGTATAGCTCCATACTCCTCCTGTACATCACTTCCTATCTTCTGAGTATCGCTCCATACTCCTCCTGTACATCGCTTACTGTCTTTCGTTCTCCAGACTAGCTAGCACTGTAGGCCTGACACTGACTCAGCCAGGCTTAAAGCAAATGCCCTTCACAGGCAGGGACCGCGGGCTGCTATGGTGTAGCAAAAAGAAAATAATAAATTCTGGTACTAGCTGTCCCACATGCGGCTACTGATCCCAGTCAGCCCTCTTCAGACCCTGCCAGCCCTCCTGGCTGCCCACGACACCACAGTCCTCTCCTCTGGTTCTGCACCCATCTCCAACTGCACTCTCCCAGTCCTTTCAGGTGTGCCTCCCCAGTCCTCCCAACTGTGCATGCCAGTCACCAGCCCTCTTGGCTGCAACCGATGGTTCTTCTCCCTGGTTCTTCTCCCTGGTTCTTCTCCCTGGAGACTTGCCCGGCAGTACTCTCTCCTGCTGTCCTCTCTTGCTCCCCCTGTACCTCCTGTCCAGGACACCTCCACGTTTTCTTGGAGAGCCCTGTCCGCACCCAGGCCCAAGGTCACCCCCCCCCAGACTGGAGAGCTCCCTCCAAGGCCCCAACCGCCTCAGTACTCCATCTCCAACTCCTCCACCCAACAACTTCTGACCCTAGGTATTTGAGGAGGCCTGCCCCCTGCCAATTCCAAGTTGGGGATTGGTCAGGGCTCCTCAGAATACCACAGGCATTTCCACATCCCCTCTCCTCCTCTCTTCCCAGAACCTTCTAGAGAGCTCTGGAAAGAAGAGGGAGGTCTTGGTGATGCTGCCTGTGAGTCACCCAGCTTCTACCCTGAGCCACTTCCAGCCCAGATCAAACAAAAACAAACAGGCGAGGCCGGCCTAAATTTACCTACACTAACAGCTCTCACTGTAGAACCTACACTACTAGAGGGTGCTACAATTACATAAAATATTGGCTGTTGACTTAAAGCAGTGTGGTTTAATACAATCTGAGATGACAGCGCAGAATGTGGTAATGTTAAATAGGGAATGTACAGTGCAGAGTGGGCGGTGGTAGGTAGTGCATGCAGTAGTGGGGTGTGGAGGTGGGTAGTATGTGCAGGAGAGGTGTGTGGAGTGTATGGAGGTGGGTAGTATATGCAGTAGAGGGGTGTGGAGTGTATGGAGGTGGGTAGTATGTGCAGGAGAGGAGTGTGGAGTGTATGGAGGTGGGTAGTATGTGCAGGAGAGGAGTGTGGAGTGTATGGAGGTGGGTAGTATGTGCAGGATGGTGTCAGTAGGACAGTGGACAGTTTTAGTAGTTTATTTATTTTACAATTACATTTTTTTTTTTTCAGAATGCATTTTTGGGACCAGTGGATGGTGTTAGTAGAGCAATGGACAGTGTCCGAATTTTACATTTATTATTTTTAATCATTTTTACAATTTTTGTACTATTTTTTTTTCTTTTTTTTCACAATAATGGGGGTGGGTTTTTATTTTTTAAATATATTTTTTTACAGTGTTTTTGGGAAGGGGGGATGGGGGAGAGGTCGGTGTCAGTGGTTGGTGTCAGTAGGGCAGCAGTCGAGGACAGTGGTTGATGTCAGTAGGGCAGTGGACGGTGTTAGTAGTTTTTTTATTTTTATGTTTTTTCTTTTTACAAGTTAATTTGTTCTTAATTTTTTTTTGACAATCCTTTTTGGGGATGAGAGGGGGGCGGGGGCTTGGAGCTCTAGACTATGTCAGTATGGGGGGGGCGTTTGTGGTGTCAGTTTTTTTTTTTTTTCTTTACAATTTTATTTTGTAATATTTTTGTTTTGTTTTTTTGTTTTTTTTATCGGCCCTGTTGGGGGCTTTAGTGACATGTCAGGGGTCTAAACTGAGACCCCTGACATCTCCCATTTGGGACAGAGAAAGGGACAGAGGACACAGATTCCCCAGTCTTTTTCTCTGCATTGAAGATGAATGGAGAGGAGACAGAGGCTTCTCTCCATTCATAAACTGAAGGTTACTCTGCTCAGTTATCACAGGACACAGGAGCGATTTGGTAACGAACACTCACTATGTCCCATTCAGAATAGAAAGTGGCCGGTAAATGACATACCGGCCCCTTTCTCAGCTCTCCATCCTGACAGATTCCTCCGCGCCCCCCCTCGCAGCCCACGGGAGAGGTGAAAGCCACGGGAGGGAGAAGCAGATGATGAAAAGCCATGCAGGGAGATCGGTGCTCACAGCTGTCCCCGCCTCACCGATGTGACAGGGGGCAGTGAGCGCGATCTGCTTTTACCCAGAATGCGCTCTGCCTCTCCTGTGCGCGCTCTGGCCAAGGGGAGTGTGAAGGTGGGCGGGGAGTCTGCTGGCGTCACGACTCCACCCACCGAGCGCCAGATAACCGATCCGCCCACTGAATCCGGAGTGTTTGGGGGCTCCAAATGGAAAAAGGGGAGATGTTTGAAAGGTAAGGATACATGCAGGAGGAATGTTTATCCTTATAGTTCAGCACTATGGCAGTACTTTATAATTGATGAGAGTGGGTTTACATCCACTTTAATGCATTCTATGCATTAAGATAAAAAAAACTTCTGTGTAGCAGCCCCCCCCCAGCACCCCCCAATTACCTACCTGAGCTCCTTCTCTCTCCAGCAATGTCCACGATCCCCTCAGCCATCCAGTACACTCCTCCCGATTGGCTGAGACAGAGCAGCGGAGCTATTGGCTCCTGCGGCTGTCAAAGTCAGTCAGCCAATCAGGAGAGAGGGGGTGGGGCCAGGGCGGGGCTCTGTCTGAATGGATACACGGAGCTCTGACTCCGCTTAGGTGATAACCTGTAGCAAGCTGCTGGCTGAGGGGCACTTAAAGGAGGGAGACGCCGGGAGCAGCAAAGATGGACCCGAGAAGAGGAGGATCTGGGCTGCTATGTGCAAAACCAAATGCACAGAGGAGATAAGTATAACATGTTTGTTTTCTTATATAAAGAAAAAAAGCGAGCCTTTACAATCACTTTAAAGTGGTTGTAAACCCACTAACTAAAAAAAAACAAAAAAAAACCTGCAAGACAAAGGCATAATGAGCTAGTATGCATAGCATACTGGCTCATTATGAATTACCTGAGATCTAAGCCCCCACAGCGGTCCTCATACACCGCTCCGGCCGGCGACATCGCTCCCAGAGTTACTTCCGGATATCACGGGCTTCGGCGCTGTGATTGGCCGGAGCTGCAATGACATCACTCCCTCACATGCGCACGGGAGCTGCCCGTAACGGCACACGAACTGAAGCAATGGCACGTACGTTACGCGCGTGACGTTGGCACATGCTGTTAGAGGGGATATCTCTTAAACCGTGCAGGTTTAGGAGATATCTGGGGTAGCTACATGCATGCTTTATTATATGCTTACCTGTAATAAAAAGTGGTTGTAAAGGGTTTACAACTACTTTAAGCTGAGCTCTTACACATGAGAATTAAAAAGCAAATGGTGATAAGAATTTTGGGTAAAGGCATAATATTTGTAATGACTATGACTTTGATCAGTGGAGTGACCTTCCAGTCATTAAAGCAGAACTTTCATTATATAAAGAGTTTAATCTGTTCTCTGCTGCATGCGTATAAATGTGACATTTACATTGCCTTAATATGCTTCTTTTGATGAAGTTCACAACTAAAATCCATTCTGGCAGCCGGTTAAAGGTACCATTTGCATGTAATATTTCTTCTTTAATGGATTACAAAGTGCGATTCTTACCTGTGGCATAAGTGATATCGTTGAAGGGCAGAATTGCTGAACAGTTGCTTTTGTGACATTAGAGACTACAATGTTCTTCCTTTTCTCTTTAGTAAAAGTGAGCTGTGTTTTAAAGCTGAATTCCAGGATGATTTAAGTAACGTCATTTATTGCAGTTGTGCATTTACTTAAAATCATTAAAGTAATATTAAACCCTCAGCGTTTTTTAGCTTAACACATTGAGCACAATAATAAACAATCCCCATGAAAGATTTCTTAAAATTTGTACCCCCTGCACTTGCAATTTATGACTCTCAGTTCTGCTAGCTCCTGCTCTCTCAGGGATGCTTCCCTGAACTTTCGGTCTTCACAGGAAAGCGTTATCGGTGGACAGTCCCAGTTTGTTAATTTGGAGAGGAGGAGGGAGGAATCAGCAGCATACCCCTTTTGCCTGTTCTGACATCTTTGGAAGCCATGTTGCACACTCCCTATTGGCCAGGCATGGTAACCGTTTAAAATGATACTTAACACACACTGTTTAATTGACATTGTCCCTTCTCTTTCTGTATATGGATGATGGCACTGTAATTATTTTAAGAATATTAAAAACATCTAAGTACCTTTTTCATAATCAATATACAGCTGTCACATGACCCAGATCTTTCCCAGCCTGTCTGCAGGGAAACCTAAGCAGGAGGAGCTTCTAGTCCTCTGCTGCTAGTCGCACGTTCAAGATAAAAAAAAAAAAACAGACTTTGGAATACAGAATAAAAATAAATAATATACATAAACTGTTTCAAATTTGTCATACAAATATATATTTGAAATCAAATCTTTATTGTGTTTTGGCAATAACATGATGTGGGCGTATTTCTGCCAGTCTCAGGCTGTGTCACTCCCCTCCAGCTTGTGTCTTAGAATAAGAGGGAGGTGATGCCTCCATCAATCTACATGTAATACCTCACCCCCATTTAGATTAGCTGGTTAGTGGAGGAGGGAGGTAGGGAGTGGGCTGTCATTTACCACTGTGTATACGCTCATGTGTGACTCAGTAGTTGCATGGGCTTCTCAGATCTCAGATGTGATAGGGAGGAAATACAGTACCCAGTATAGAAACTCATTGAAAACTGAGCATGTGCAGAGTTGCCAACACTGCTCTCCAAAATCGCTAGCTGAATTGGGTACATCAACAGAAGGTCGCGATGGGGAACAGTAGGATCAACCAGGTTTTTTTTTTTTTTTTTTGCAGAAAACGAATCTCATAGTGACTGAGTATGAACAGCATGTAATACACCATTTGATAATTTTTTTTACGATGTGGGTTTTGTGACACTCTAACTTCACAAGCATTGTAGCGGAGCCTCATCCATCCTCTGGCTTTTGGCTGGCATAGGGAGTTCCAGCTTAACTATGTACATTGCAGAGTTTTTAGCAACATTTTATTGTAGTTTTATTTAGCTTCTTTTTTCTTTTTTATATTGATGCAAGGTTAGCATGATTTTTCTAAAACTGGCTTTTAAGTGAAAAGGTCCGCCTTCATTCTAACCATCCAAAAAATCTGTGGTGTTGTAAGGAAAACTGCTGTGTCAGCATTTTCTTTAGATGTGCATAAGTCTATGAAAGTATCTCACCAAATATGAAACGTCTATTGCAAAGGAACTCTTTAAAATGCCTGGGGGTTGGGGGAGGGATTTCAATACCATGACCTTGAGTATAAGTTTGAGATATTTGACATTTTGGCAGTGTTATGCCACGTACACACGGTCAGAATTTCCAACAACAAATGTTCGATGTGAGCTGCTTGTTGGAAATTCCGACCGTGTGTAGGCTTCTGACATTTTCTGTCAGAATTTCCGACAACAAAAATTTGAGATCTGGATCTCAAATTTTCCAACAACAAAATTCGTTGTCGTAAATTCCAAGCGTGTGTAGACAGTTCCGACACACAAAATTCCACGCATGCTCGGAATCAAGCAGAAGAGCCGCACTGGATATTGAACTTCATTTTTCTCGGCTCGTTGTACGTCACTGCGTTCTTGACGTTCAGAATTTCTGACAAGATTTGTGTGACCGTGTGTATGCAAGACAAGTTTGAGCCAACATCCTTCGGAAAAAAATCCAGGATTTTGTTGTCGGAATGTCCATTCGTGTGTACGCGGCATAAGACTGTGACAGACCTGTTTATAGCTGGTTGCAGATTTGAATGCAATTTTTTAAGCGTTTAGCCTAAATGGGTTTATGTAAAAAAAACAGTAATGTTTAAACTTATTAAAGTACACTAGATCATGCAGCTATGACTTTAAGCTCATTTTTGTTAAACTATCGCTGTATTGTGCTCCTTGAAACAGCCGCACCTTTTTTTCCGAACAATTGCTCTGGCAGTTGTGGTTGCAGTTTCTTGGTCTACCTGACCTTGGCTTGTATCAAGAGATCCTGGAATTTTTCACTTCTTAATAAGTGATTAAACAGTACTGACTGGCATGTTCAAGGTTTTGGATATCTTTTTATATCAATATAGTGATGGTGCTGGGCTGTTAGGTGCCAACATAAACATACATTTTAAAGTGATTGTAAAGGTGAAAAAAAAAAAACAAAAAACAAACCTATCATACTTGCCTCCACTGTGCGGCTCGTTTTGCACAGAGTGGCCCCGAACCTGCTTTTCTGGGGTCCCTCGGCGGCTCTCGCGGCTCCTCCCCACATCTGATAACCCCCTTGGAGAAACGCTTCCCTGAGGGGTTTACCTTGCGGGCACACTTACAATTCCAGCAACTCGGTCCTGCCCCCCGGTGCCCACGTCATTCGATTTGATTGACAGCAGTGGAAGCCAATGGCTGCGCTGCTATCAATCTATCCAATCGAGCCAAGAACCCCAGGCAGAGAGACAGCGCTTCCCCGTGGGTCAAGGTTGAGGGTTCAGGTAAGTGAAACGGGGGGCCGGTCACTGACAGGTTTTTTTTCACCTTAATGCATAGGATGCATTGAGGTGAAAAAACATGAAGGTTTACAACCCCTTTTAAGTATGGATAAGCAAATTCCTCTAAATATAAATATATAGAAGTTCAAATGGTGAGGTGCACGTCGGTCATAGCAAAATGTGCAAACAATCTGGCCTTCCCAAGGGCCAAAATATAGAAAAAGATGAGATTGCTGCACATAAAAATATTTATTGAACATATAAAATTACATCAAAGATGCATGGTGTACATGGTGACGTTTCGGGCTAACATAGATAACTCCCTTCTTTAAAACCACATACCTACAGATGGTCACATGCATAAGAGAATATATAGCTCATTATCATCATCATCATGTAATTACATCATTAAGCAATCTGGAATCAATTAGTAAAATTCCTTATCGGTGTGTGTATGTATAATGTATAATACTCCCTTGACGATATATCACAAAGATAGAGGGAGAACTATTTATGATAGGTTAGTTAAATCTGATCAATATTGTACACCTACCTCTCATGTCACATTTTTAGGTCCACCGAACAAGGGCTCATTTCCTTGTCTTTGTTGCATACAGTGTACTAGCATGATTAAAGGTAAAAGTTGTTCTCATCCCCATAAAGGCTATAACATACCAATGAAGGACTACTATACCTGCCAATCCTCTTATGTTATATGCTTTTATTAAATGTCCATGCGGGCTTATATATGTAGGAGAGACGACACAGAAGGTTTAAAGAAAGGATTGCAAGGCATAAGTACTCCATTAGAGATAAACTGGATAAATTACCATTGGCTAGACACTTTATGGAAAAAGATCATAAGGTATCACAACTGAGATATATGATTATTGATGGGATATCTAAAAACAGACAAGGAGGTAATAGAGAACTAGAGTTGAGGAAAAGACAGGTTAACTGGATACACCGCCTTGATACTTAACCCAAGGGGTTAAATTCAGATTTTGACTTGTATTTATTTCTTTAATAGTTTTTTCAGTATTAATATCATTTTTCTTTTCATCTTTATTTTTCCTTTTTATAGGTCTTTTTTCATATATTTTTAAACATTATTACATTAGGCTTTATATGATTGTGAATATTCATTAGAAATATATTTTGATGTGAAATACAGATGATCATATTTATATCATGTTTTTTTTAATTTTGATTTTTTTTCTTTATTCTATTTATTTTTGTCCTTTTTAGATGTATTTTCCGACCGATTTATATCTTTGTGATGTGGGGGATTTGATATACTTGTTGATTAAAGTCGTCCAATTTTTTTAAAACATTATATACTGAAGAAATGACACTTTGCTACAATGTAAAGTAGTGAGTGTACAGCTTGTATAACAGTGTAAATATGCTTTCCCCTCAAAATAACACAACACACATCCATTAATGTCTAAACCGCTGGCAACAAAAGTGAGTACACCCCTAAGTGAAAATGTCCAAATTGGGCCCAAAGTGTCAATATTTTGTTTGGCCACCATTATTTTCCAGAACTGCCTTAACCTTCTTGGGCATGGAGTTCACCAGAGCTTCACAGGTTGCCACTGGAGTCCTCTTCCACTCTTCCACTCTTCCATGATGACATCACTGAGCTGGTGGATGTTAGAGACCTTGCGCTCCTCCACCTTCTGTTTTAGGGATGCCCCACAGATGCTCAATAGGGTTTAGGTCTGGAGACATGCTTGGCCAGTCCATCACCTTTTACCCTCAGCTTCCTTAGCAAGGCAGTGGTTGTCTTGGAGGTGTGTTTGGGGTCATTATCATGTTGGAATACTGCTCTGCAGCCCGGTCTCCGAAGGGAGGTGATCATGCTCTGCTTCAGTATGTCACAGTACATGTTGGCATTCATGGTTCCCTCAATGAACTGTAGCTCCCCAGTGCTGGCAGCACTCATGCAGCCCCAAACCATGATACTCCCACCACCATGCTTGGCTGTAGGCAACACACACTTGTCTTTGTACTCCTCACCTGGTTGCCACCACACACGCTTGACACCATCTGAACCAAATAAGTTTATCTTGGTCTCATCAGACCACAGGACATGGTCCCAGTAATCCATGTCCTTAGTCTGCTTGTCTTCAGCAAACTGTTTGCGGGCTTTCTTGTGCATCATCTTTAGAAGAGGCTTCCTTTTGGGATGGCAGCCATGCAGACCAATTTGATGCAGTGTGCGGCATATAGTCTGAGCACTGACAGGCTGACCTCCCACCCCTTCAACCTCTGCAGCAATGCTGGCAGCACTTCTTTGATCAACCAGAGCGAGGCCTGTTCTGAGTGGAACTTGTCCTGTTAAACCGCTGTATGGTCTTAGACACTGTGCTGCAGCTCAGTTTCAGGGTCTTGGCAATCTTCTTATAGCCTAGGCCATCTTTATGTAGAGCAACAATTCTTTTTTCAGATCCTCAGAGTTCTTTGCCATGAGGTGCCATGTTGAACTTCCAGTGACCAGTGTGAGAGCGTTATCACCAAATTTAACACACCTGCTCCCCATTCACACCTGAGACCTTGTAACACTAACGAGTCACATGGCATCGGGAAGGAAAAATGGCTAATTGGGCCCCATTTGGACTTTTTCACTTAGGGGTGTACCTTTGTTGACAGCGGTTTAGACATTAAAGGCGGTGTGTTGAGTTATTTTGAGGGGACAGCAAATTTACACTGTTATACAAGCTGTACACTCACTACTTTGTAGCAAAGTGTCATTTCTCCAGTGCTGTCACATGAAAAGA
The DNA here is from genome assembly GCF_042186555.1 of Aquarana catesbeiana. Classification (NCBI taxonomy): domain Eukaryota; kingdom Metazoa; phylum Chordata; class Amphibia; order Anura; family Ranidae; genus Aquarana; species Aquarana catesbeiana. The sequence continues at coordinate 552,366,356 of NC_133328.1, read as the reverse complement.
TATAATCAAATATTTACAAAATATTTACACTGTATGTGTATATATGTGTGTGTGTATATGTATATATGTGTGTGTGTGTATGTATGTATATATATATGTATATATGTGTGTGTGTGTGTGTGTGTGTGTGTGTGTGTATATATATATATATATATATATATATATATATATATATATATATATATATATATATATATATATATATATATATATATATATATATATAATATATGTGTGTGTGTGTGTGTATATGTATTTTGTTATTAAAACTTTGCCTGAAGTTTTTTGGCTAAAAGCTACTATAAATGCTGTACAGTTATCCTTTGTTGCAAAATCGCTACTGAGCAATTTAATTACATTGTTAGATCCATTTTATTTATAAAAGTAGACATTTCGTTTGTTTACATCTATCCCTGATGTTTTGTTCTTTTCTCATTTCCTAGCTCTTTTAGAGACAGCCATGAGAACTGCTGGAATGAGTCTTCCCATGGAGAGCCTCCGCCAGAGATTGAAGTTGCTGAGGTGGCAGATCCAGACGAAGACGTCTAATGTGCCTCTATACACTGGACAAGTTCTGCTCATCCTTATGTGTTTGTGCCATCCAGTGACGTAGTAGAGCCTTTAACTCACTAATGCGGGATGTTTACATGCACAGATAACACTAAACAAGAAAGTGCCGTCTTTGCTGCTATGTGGCCAGCCCATTGAAGTTTGCTATACAATCCAGGGACGTAAGAGGACTTGCACCTTAGAACTGAATAAACAAAGCCCATCTTTAGATTCTTGCACATTAATGATACGTTTCTGTCTAGCTGTGTCTGTGTGAGAATGGCATTGTTTCAAGCACTTTTGTTGAAGTCCACATTAATCTCATCAGTGCCACACGGGCCTCTTCTGCTTTGCCAAGTTTGCTTCCTGCTTGCTTTCTTTTTCCACACAAAGAATCGCTTGTTTCCTGCTGTGGATGTTGCCAATCGTTTTATTTTAATCAGTGACGGCTCAGAGGGAGAATTTCTAGTAACTGAGCAACAACACAGGATTACAGGTTGTTCTATTATTAGACCGGTTTGACTCTACAGTGCAGGCAGCACACCTGACCTCCAGCAGCGCCCTCCGAGATTTATTGTAAGTTTCCATGAAGACCTGAAACCTTTGTGTACGTTGGTGCCCGAGAAAGAACTTCAATCTAAGGGATCTTTAAATGGCTGCTTTTCAGATTGTTAAAGAGAACCTGTCGTGAACGGAGATGGAATTAAATACTGTTTATGCCAATTTATGTTTAAATTATGAACTGCTCTTACCCAGCATTTTGGTCTAATTGCTTGTGTCATGATCCACTTCCAGTGCAAAATCATGTGTCCCAATTCTCAGAAGAGCTATAAGCTGTGTCATAAGATCACATTGATCTGTAGAACTTGACCATGGGGACTAACCATTGAGGTGAGATCACAACATATTGGATATAAACAATATTTAAAGATACACTATATTGCCAAAAGTATCGGGACACCTGCCTTTATATGAAATTTAATGGCATACCAGTCTTGGTCCGTAGGGTTTAATATTGAGTTGGCCCACCCTTTGCAGCAATGACAGCTTCAACTCTTCTGGGAAGACTGTCCACAAGGTTTAGGAGTGTGTCTATGGACATGTTTTAACATTCTTCCAGAAGTGCATTTGTGAGGTCAGGCACTGATGATGGACGAGAAGGCCTGGCTCACTGTTTCTGCTTTAATTCATCCCAAAGGTGTTCTGTCGAGTTGAGGTCAGGACTCTGTGCAGGCCAGTCACGTTCCTCCACCCCAAACTCACTTATCCATGTCTTTATGGACCTTGTTTGTGCCCTGGTGTGCAGTCATGTTGGAACAGGAAGGAGCCATCCCCAAAGTGTTCCCACAAAGCATGAAATTGTCTTGGTCTGCTGACGCCTTAAGAGTTCCCTTTACTGGAACTAAGGGGCCAAGCCCAACCCCTGAAAATCAACCCCACACCAGAATCCCCCCTCCACCAAATGATTTGGACCAGTGCACAAAGCAAGGGCAAAGGGTGGGCCAACGCAATATTGAACCCTACGGACTAAGACTGGGATGCAATTAAAGTTCACGTGCATGTAAAGGCAGCTGTCCCAATACTTTTGGTAATATCGTGTATCTGCACTTTTAGCTCAGATCCCCATGCTATGATATTGACTGCAGGGCCTGCATGCTCTTCCCCTACACCCCCCCCCCAAACCCCCCCCCCCCCAGGGTCTGCAGCCTCCTTCAATTTAGTCCTGGTGTGCTGCCGTTACTCCCACACTCCACTAGAGGGAGACCTTGGAGAAGGATTCTGCAGTATACTGAATTTGTGTCCCGCCTCCCAAAGAACTCAATTATCTCTGTTCGTGGCAGGTCTTCAAACACAATCCTAATTTCCGGATGGTTTTTAGATATATACATTTATATATAAATGTTCCAATATTTTAACTATGAATCTAGATGTACCAAATTCCAAAGTACTTATACATTGAGAGGAAATGGATGCTTGTGTATATGTTATGCCGTGTAAAGCTTTTTTTTTTTTTGCCAAACTTACATCTGTGGTGTGGAATCTCATAACTTATCTAATAGTAGTTAGCCGCATTCAACAGGACTGTATCCTTGAAGATATTTCATAGCTGCTTCTTATGTTCTTGGATAAGCTATAAAATGTCTTGAACATTACAGAACATGTCTAGTTGAATGTGACCAACTACTAGATATACTGTGATCTGAATAGAGGAGAACCTACACAGACAAGCACATCAATTGTTTTGCATTCTGCATCATGGTTAGCTGGTCTTCTTCTGTACTCTGTATTGTAATTTTTTTTGTTTCCTTGATAAGAAGTTTTTTGTTTTAATATCGGGAAGATATATAATGTGGTAGCCAAAGCAAAATTGATGTAGTGTATACGGGAGATTGAAGGCAGCCGTTTTGTATGTTAGGTGTTCTTCACCCAGAAAATGCCCACGGAGCCAGTAACTTCACTGTACCCTGAAATACAGACTCTTAGGCATTGTTTGGGATACATTTATGTTATTTTTCCACCAAATTGCATTTTGTCTTTAATTTTTTTAAGGGGTAATTTGTTCAAGCTCAGGGGGTTATAAGGGGGCATGCAGGAAACTGATAGACAAGCCTTCCTCACTGCCATGTTTCTGAACTAGTCTCTTTTAAAGGTTCTATCCTGAGCATTTCCCTTTGCTGGTCATAAAGCAAGTGCTGTGACCCAATAATCTCCTATGGAGAAACTGGTGTTTCACTAACATTTGGTAAGAAAGAGGCTGTTGTAGTGTCCAAAGAAGGAAGATCTTGGCATAGGACCTTTAACCGAGAGAAACCCTAAACTTGAGGATATACAGATCAGACAAACATTAAAGTCATTGGCCACAAAATGGATCCAATTCCTTGTTTCATTTTCTCAGAGAATAAAAAATGACACCTGGTCACTATGGGCATGTCATCCACTTTTCTTCTCAGTTTCAAGTCTCAAGTTTTTTTACATGGGCCCCCTAGGTGTAAAGCCCACCCCTCCCCAGTCCATGTTCTTTCTGCATATTGGTGGGTGGAAGCATAAAGTTGAATTCAGCTACTTTGTAAAATGTGCTGGATTAGTAAGGGTTTACGTCCAACGAGTGGCATACCACCTTGTGGATGTATCTCTTTAATTTACACTTCACATTTTTTCTGAGTTCTAGGAGCATAACTATCGCTATGCTTCTGGCACTCCAATGCTGGACTCTCTGGTCTTGGCTCCTGAGGCTTCAGAGTTGCATGCAGCTACTGAGCCCGCCCCACCCCTCCTCCTGCCCAATCACAGATGCCTTTAGAGGGATACTGTGTGTGAGAATGCAGCAAAGCGCAGAGCCCTAGGAGTGTAGTGATAGCTGCACTCTGGAGCTCTGTTAAACTGTCAGATATTAAAGAGTTTAGTCCAGAAGATGACCTGTACCCTGTTGGACTTAACTCTTATGCCCCGTACACACAGTCGGATTGTCCGATGGAAAATGTGTGATAGGACCTTGTTGTCGGAAATTGCGACAGTGTGTGGGCTCCATCACACATTTTCCATAGGAATTTCCGACACACAAAGTTTGAGAGCTTGCTATGAAATTTTCCAACAACAAAATCCGTTGTCGGAAATTCTGATCGTGTGTACACAAATCCGACACACAAAGTGCCACGCATGCTCAGAATAAATTAAGAGAGGAAAGCTATTGGCTACTGCCCTGTTTAGAGTCCTGACGTACGTGTTTTTCGTCACCGCGTTCAGAACGATCGGATTTTCTGACAACTTTGTGTGACCGTGTGTATGCAAGACAAGTTCGAGCCAACATCCGTCGGAAAAAAATCCTAGGATTTTGTTGTAATGTCCGATCAATGTCCGACCGTGTGTACGGGGCATTCGAATGCCAGCATATTTTACAAAGTGGCTGAATTCCTGAAGTCCAGCTTTAAACAAAGTAATGCCTCTTTGTTTTTAGGCCACTTCTAAAGAAAAACCTCTTTTGGTCATGATATTTTTCACATGCAATTAATGAGCATTGCTGTTCTGAGTGACATTTCCAGCTCTACAACATTGTGTGGTGTTAGTTGAAGGTCAGTGTAAAGCTTACAGATAACACATGAGTTTCTAGTGTGCAATTCATTTTATATCTCTTGCCACTTATTTCCCATATTTATTACAAATAGGGTATTTTTTGCACATTTGTGGTATTTGTAAGCAATATGGTGAAAAACTAGGACCTCTTGGTGACAACAATAGAACCAGAGAATGCCTAAGGATCTAAGTTTGTCTTGTGACTCTCTGCTTAGGTCTCAATAACACGGCCCTATTGATTTGTGCTGGCAGCAAGATCCTAAAGTAAAACGATTGTCTGTACACTGTAAGTATATAACATTTGTCTGACCACTCCTCATGGACCTTGTTGGCTGCTGGTGCATGTGCAGCGTGACCTTGGCCCATTCTGAATAATTGAAGGCTGGGGTCATTATGAGCAGGCACCACCACCTCATTATTAACTCATTCAGGGAAAGATGTAAACATCAGTAGTATGTAATCGGCGACAGTGCCGCTGACTACACATTGTTCATCTTTACATGTTGGCCCTGAGCAGTGGCAGTGTCAAGGTACACTGTACACATGTAAATACTATCACTAGGGCCTACATGCATACAGTGTAAAATACAACCCAAATATATACCGTAAACACCGATTTTTCTATTTTATGTGCCCTAGGGCAGTTGTGTGAATGGGCCTTATTTACTGCTTCATATAAAATGCTATACACATCTGTATGCAGTGTTTTTGATACCCGCATGAATGAGTCCTTATGATCTGATCTGCAAATAAATCTTAGTGGTTCTTAAGGCAGAAGGTTTTTTTTTTTACACACCACTCACCTGAGCCCAATCTCCATCCAGCTCACTTGGCTCTCTCCCTCCTCATTGGACAGAGAAGCAATGGCCCCCACTGCTGTCAATCAGAGCCAGTGAGGAGAGAGAGGGGGTGGGGCCAAGCCGATTCTGTGTGTTAATAGACACACAGAGCCAGCTTGGGAGTGAGCATGCATAAGGGCCCCCGTAACAGGCAGGTTGCTATGGGGGCACTGGACAAGGGATAGAAACCAGAAACGCTGACAGGAGACCTGAGAAGAGGAGGATTTAGTCTGCTCTGTGCAAAATCATTGTGCAGAGCAGGTAAGTATGACATGTTTGTTATTTTATAAAAATGTAAAAAAAATGAACATTGGCATAATGCATGGCAGTGCATTGTGCTGCCATTCATTTTTTTTGTTCATTTGTAGTCCTGCATTATCTGTTCATGAATGGGTTACCCTAACACAATGTACTATAACATGAATTCAGCTGTAGGCCGCAAAGGTCTGAAGTGTGGGATGGTTAAAACTCCTTACTGTATTTACATTAATTTATGATGTTTCAGTTTACAGTGATGTCGCTGCTTGTTAATCACTTGTCAGGTTCTGTAGTATTTGCCTTGCAAAATGACTGTTTCCAAATGTGAATGGTCATGCCTGCACTTAAAAGAAAACTTGTACAGGAGTAACATGCAGGCGGTCATTGCTGACTTCTACTACTTTAAAATTCTAGTGGTCTTCTATGCAGATCCAATGCCTCTGCCTTGGAACAAGTAGTATCCATGTAAAAGACTCAAGTAATGAGAACAGTTGGCCAGGTAACTAGCATTTTCAGAATAAGATCAAAATGAGCAGCCTACATATTTTTCAGTTCTGTTATACTTTGTATGCCCACCTGCAGTTTTTTTTTTTTTTTTTTTTTTTTTTTTAATGGCAAATAATTAACATTTATGTCAGATTTTGATCCCTGTCTCTGACCCAAGTAGGGAATTGTTCTGTTTTCTAAGAAATTGGCGTTATCACTGGAACAACTGTACAGCATTAACAGGGGTGCAAACAATAATAGAAGCTCCCAATCCTCCACCTTCTGCAAAAAAAAGAGCAAAAAATGTTTTAGTTTCTTTGCCTGTTGGTGAGATTTCCCATTACTACTTGTCCTGATAGGATGCAGGGAGATGTCTCCCCTATAAACACTGACAGAGGCCCTAACCCTTCCCCCTTTGTTGCCAAACAAAACGCACTAGATTTCCCGGAGTTTGATTTTAAGGGCTCAGCTGCACATTACCTGCTTTTCCAGGATCCTAGTAGATTGGGGTGAATCTCGTTTTAATAGTTGCTTGGTTTTCGACATGATTTAAGTTGTTTGCAGGTGACACATCTGACAACAGGACTCATCTCCTGCTATTAAGCTATTCACAATCCAATGTATAGCTGAGCTCTTGGAATTTAACAGGAAAGTCATTTGTATGGAAATTCTAGTTTGAGTTTTTGAATCTTCTTTTTAGGGGAGAGTGCCTTTTTAGGATATTTATAGCAATATATGTCTAAACTTAATTGGTTATAATGTTTTAATGGTAAAGTAATGCATCGTTTGAACTGCGTTCTTTTATACTGTATATTCATTAAAATGTGTATAGTAATGTGTTGCAGAGAGCACCAGTTAATTCAGAGTGGTTACTGAACATCACACATTGTTTTGGTCTCATGTTTCTGGAAATCAAATGCATTTGTGCACAATATAATAGTATATCCATTTGTGTGTTTTACATTTGATTCATATATTAAGCACCTGGCCTGTCATCATTCATAAAGTTTATAATGCTGTTCTGTAAGGGTGTAAAAAAGTTACTGATATTAGTCAAACGGGGGACTCTTTTAATGCCTTACTTGTGCACTCCATATTTTAAGAAATGGAAATGCAGATTCTGTCATTTTCTCATCTACTTCCAGAGGCTCTAAATCAGAGGTGTCAAACTGGCGGCCCTCCAGCTGTTGTGAAACAAGTTCCATGGGGCATTGCAAGGCTGACAGTTATAAGCATGACTTCCAAAGGCAGAGGCATGATGGGACTTGTAGTTCCGTAACAGCTGGAGGGCCCCCAGTTTGAGATCTCTGCTCTAAAGTTATCCTGGTAGCTATTTTAAAATGGGTCTCAACATTTGGACTATTGGGTCCCGACACTTAGTTTACATTCACACCAGTGATTAGGGTCACTTGTGTGTGTCCAGCAGCGAACACGGCTGGTGATAATAGCTGTGGCCACCGCGACCTTTCATTATAGAGAACAGGGCCAACTGTCACACCTATCCACTGAAGGCTGCAGCGGGAATCTGATTGCTGCAGCTATTTGCAGTGGCCCTAATGATTAGTGTGAATGGAGTCTTAAACAGTACATACTGGTGACATGAAATAAGAATGTATATGCTTTAGGCTCTTTTTTCATTCCTTATTAAGCCTCATGTACACTGCTGCTGGTAAACGGACATTCAGAGGCAGTTGGATGCTTTTTTCAGCTTACCCTGATCGCATCCAATGTTATCTTATGTGTCCATGTACACAGGTTCGTTTAATGTCATTTTTAGGCAGTTGAGTTTAGAGGCCTTTTTTGGAAAGCAAAAAAAAATGAGTTCAGACGCCAAGTTTAGAGGCATTTCAAGTGCCAAACTCTGCTAAAGGCGGTAACGTTTCGTCTACAGACGTTTTTTGTTTTTGGCTATTTTGAAACAAAAAAAATAATCAATTTTTTTCAAAGCTTCTAAAAGCAAACACGGCTAAACGCGTCAGAACAGACGTTTTAAACGTGGGTTACAATCTGTCAAGTTAAATCATTCAGGAGAGGTAAAAATGTCCCTGTACATTAAGCTTTACGGTATTTTCAGAAGATTTATATCATAGTAAAATACGTACAGAAGCTGGCACACATTTATCACTAGTATTGTGCATAATCAAGTTATATTCCTTACAATGTTAAGATAATTCCCATACATAAGATGAATTGCCCCTAAACAAATCTCATGGTCTATTGGGAGCTATCTCTAACTCCCCTGATTGGTAATCCAAAGTATAAGAAGGTAGTAAAATAATAGAACAGTATATGAAATTCAAATTTAGAGTATTTGTTAGTCAATTTGTACATTGACTTTTGGTCCCAATACTTCGGGGGTTTGTTAGGCGAAAAAGATCAAAAAAGTGGGAAAGAAAATAAATAAATGAAATTGAATAAAACCCTTAAGCCTTTCAGCTTGCTAGGAAAAGGTTAAAGCTTCTATCAGGTTTTGTTCTGTGTCCCATGCACTGTCAGCCTGCAACAGAAATCACAGTTACTGGCAGGATAGAAATTGTTTAGGAGAACCGAATACACTGATTCCAAACATACTGAAAAACAGATTTAAGGGTTTACATATACTTTGGCAGGCTATAGGGCAGTGATGGCGAACCTTTTTGAGCCCGTGTGCCCAAACAGCGACACAAAACCAACTTATTTATTTCAAAGTGCCAACAGGGAATTAAACCTACCAGCGGCTCTGTACAGAGGATGGGACTGATCATCCCTCTGAATGAGCCTTAAGGGACCAAAAACGTACGATTCTGCCTGGAAAAAAATGTTTAGAATACAGGGTACAGGAATGCGTTGCGCTCAGAATGCAGGGTTCAGGAATGCGTTGCGCTCAGAATGCAGGGTTCAGGAATGCGTTGCGCTCAGAATGCAGGGTTCAGGAATGCGTTGCGCTCAGAATGCAGGGTTCAGGAATGCGTTGCGCTCAGAATGCAGGGTTCAGGAATGCGTTGCGCTCAGAATGCAGGGTTCAGGAATGCGTTGCGCTCAGAATGCAGGGTTCAGGAATGCGTTACGCTCAGAATGCAGGGTTCAGGAATGCGTTACGCTCAGAATGCAGGGTTCAGGAATGCGTTACGCTCAGAATGCAGGGTTCAGGAATGAGTTACGCTCAGAATGCAGGGTTCAGGAATGAGTTACGCTCAGAATGCAGGGTTCAGGAGTGCCTTACGCTCAGAATGCAGGGATCAGGAGAATGCATTGTGCTGAGAATGCAGGGATCAGGAATGCGTTGTGCTCAGAATACAGGGATCAGGGGGTGTGATGTGAAGGTCAGTAGAGGACACTGCTATGGGGGTGGCCCTTCCTAAAGCAGTGTCTCCCCCCCCCCCCCTTCTCCTATAGAAGTGATCTCTGGCTTCTCTCCCATAGCAGTGTCCTACCTGTCCACAGTCTTCCACATGGTCATGCTTCAGCATCCGAGTGCAAGTCCTTCCCACTGGGCTGCCCTCGGTGCATGTAGGGAGAGATTTACACACATCGACCGCCCTGCGGCCCGATCGCACTTCTGCAAGGAAGAGAGCCGGCTGGAGGATTCCCCCCTATCCTGGCGGTGCTGCGTGCCCACAGAGAGGGCTCTGCGTACCAGCTGTGGCACGTGTGCCATAGGTTCGCCATCACTGCTATAGGGGCTTCCTCACATGTGAAAACCAGAGGAAGGATGTCCATTTGAAGGTGCTTTTGTGCATGTTCAATCACACACATAGATTTTTATTCATTACAGGTACTTGTATAGCATCATCAATTTACACAGTGCTTTACACATATTTATTATACACTATATTACCAAAAGTATTGGGATGCCTTTAGATGAACTTTAATGGCATCCCAGTCTTAGTCCGTAGGGTTCAATATTGAGTTGGCCCACCCTTTGCAGCTATAAAAGCTTCAACTCTTCTGGGAAGGCTGTCCACAAGGTTTAGGAGTGTGTCTATGGGAATGTTTGACCATTCTTCCAGAAGCGCATTTGTGAGGTCAGGCACTGATGTGGACGAGAATGCCTGGCTCTCAGTCTCCACTCTAATTCATCCCAAAGGTGTTTTATCGGGTTGAGGTCAGGACTCTGTGCAGGCCAGTCAAGTTCCTCCACCCCAAACTCGCTCATCCATGTCTTTATAGATCTTGCTTTGTGCACTGGTCCAAATCATTCGGTGGAGGGGGGGTTTGGTGTGGGGTTGTTTTTCAGGGGTTGGGCTTGGCCCCTTAGTTCCAGTGAAGGGAACTCTTAAGGTGTCAGCATACCAAGACATTTTGGACAATTTCATGCTCCCAACTTTGTTGGAACAGTTTGGGGATGGTCCCTTCCTTTTCCAACATGACTGCGCACCAGTGCACAAATCAAGGTCAATAAAAACATTAATGAGTGAGTTTGGGGTGGAGGAACTTGACTGGCCTGCACAGAGTCCTGACCTCATCCTGATAGAACACCTTTGGGATGAATTAGAGCGGAAACGGTGAGCCAGGTCTTCTCGTCCAACATCAGTGCCTGACCTCACAAATGCGCTTCTAGAGGAAAAGGTCAAACATTCCCATAGACACACTCCTAAACCTTGTGGACAGCCTTCCCAGAAGAGTTGAAGCAGTTATAACTGTAAAGGGTGGGCCAACTCAATATTGAACCCTACGGGCTAAGCCTGGGATGCCATTAAAGTGTGTGTGTGTGTGTATGTGTAAGTAAAGGCAGGCATCCCAATACTTTTGGTAAAATATATATTATATACACACACACACACACACACACACACACACGTACGTTCTAAGGTGCCTAAGGCTGGCCACACATTATACAATCTTATTGTACAATTTACCTTTACTAAAACCATATAATATGAGGTCAAACCTAAACACTTTCAATTTGTATGTAATAAGGCAAGCCCTTGCACTACATAGTTGAAGGTAAATCTAAAGGAAGTTGAACAACAAAATTGTATAATATATGGGCAGCTTAACTCATATTTATCCATACATATACCAGGGCCGATTTTATATTGGCCCTGGTATATGTATGGCCTACCCCCATGTATTTGGCGTGTGGGTGGAAACCCATGCAGGCACAGGGAGAACAAGCAAACTCTGCGCAGTTAGTGCCATGGTTGGGATTCAAAGCGATGACCCTATTGCTGCTAGGCAAAAAGGAGGAAGAGGAAGGTACTTTGAAATGCATCCCTTGACATCAGGTGGACTACACCAGCCATTGGCCATCCGTACTGGGTGGGGGTGAGGAAACCAGGGCACATCGTGCATGTCAGACTGTCAGAACAGCTACCTAGCCAGCAGCACGGTGATCCGGACTCTGTGTCTTCAGTGGCTCGTCCATCCAGCTGGACATGTTTGGGACAATGCTTTTACTACAGGCTCATCATCCTCTTTGTACATTCATGTTTCTCATGCACCTTTGTGAGTACACATCTTTTAATACTTTTTCATTAAAATTGGTTGCAACTTCCTATACAAGAGTGGTCATGCTGTCTCCCCTTCCCCTCATTTGCTAGGCAGAAGTGCTAACCACTTAGCCACTGTCCTGCTTCGTAAATGAGGTAAAGCTTCACTTTACAAAATACCCAATCGCATGCAAGAAAAAAAACAAACCGCATTTTTGTTTGCACATGGTTGGATGATGGAAGTCAGCAGGGCTTCCCCTCATTTACTAAGCTCTGGAGCGTCAGCACTTGCAAAGTGCACAGACTAGTTGCCTAAATCATCCCCATAGTGGACAGGAAATGTGTCTCCTGGGTAAAAGTTGTGACTAGTGTCTTGGTCACTTAACATATATTTAGCAACTGTGCCATTGTAAGGTCTTGTTCATAAGAATTATGCTTAGAAAGCAATTAGAACATGTACCACTTTGGCCTGTGGGGGGGCAGATATGTAAAACAAAACATTATGATAAATCTGACTCTACTGATGAGATTTGTGCACTTGAGATCTTGGATCTGCAGCTAAGCCATTATGATAGGTTTCTGCTCTCCCTGTTAAATTTACTTACAGTATATTATAGAGAATTCACTGGAATACACAAAAGTGGGCAGGTATAACACAACTGCCAGGGACATTTCACATTGGCATATTTAGGATTCGGCATCTGTGTCTCATTTTGGGGATTTCACTTTCTGTCCCATCAGAAAGCAACAACAAAAATCTCTCCCAAATCCTTGTCTTAGACAGCTGCTACTGAACAAGTGTCCTCGTTGGGAGATTTCCCCTCTATTCCTGTTCCAGTGACTACTTACAGCTTTAGATTTTTTCTTAGTTTTCAAGCCTATATACAGTTTTGTTATCTCTTGCAGTGTGTTCATGTGCTTTTGGCCAAGGGGCACCATCCATTATTAAGGGAGTGCCAACGAAACCCAATGCATCAAAAAAGTCACATAACCCTATTTGTCAATGCAGCACACCACAACAAGGATTGTGCTCTGCATTACAGTATATTGGGGCAGGCCTATCACGACAGGACAGGCAAAACAAGCAATTGCTTGGGGCCCCAGCCTCGCCGCCGCTTCCTATAAGCAGCAGCCTGTAGCGTAGCCGAGCTCTTCTTCCTTCCTCCTGGAGTCCGCGCAGTACAGGAGATTCAGTTTCCTGTTCCGGGCTGGACTGACAGGAAGTGCATACACTGAGTGCTCACTCCTTTTAAAGTGGTATTCCGGCCAAAATTATACATTTTAAATAAAAATACCCCTATAATACACAAGCTTAATGTATTCTAGTAAAGTTAGTCTGTAAACTAAGGTCTGTTTTGTTAGTTTATAGCAGTAGTTTGTTATTTTATAAACTTACAGCAGGCCGTGGCCATCTTAAGTGTGGGCATCTGAAGCCAGATTGTATTTCTTCCTGGATCTCATCCTTGCAGATCTCGCACATGCTCAGTGCAGCACAAGCAGTGTAATAGGTTTCAGGTCAGGTTTCCATAGCAATGGCAGTGTCAGAGGAAGTTGCCGCCCCTTCCCAGAAGGCATTGCAAACAGGAAATGATGCGATGGGCCACGGCCAGGGAGGAGGAAGTGAAAAATGAATAAAGCAGATATACAGTAGGTGCTGAGAAAAAAAATGTAAAAATATCCAATTCGTTTACAGTGCACAGTTTAGTGAGGGATGCTGAAGAGTTGTAAAAGTGGGTGGAACTCCACTTTAATGCGGCCGCCCGGGAACAGAAAACGGAATCTCCTGCAGCGCGGTAGGGAGGTGGGTTATAAAGAACACGTGGGGGGGGGGGGGGGGGGGCAGTCATCAAGACCCATTTAGTAATAAAAATATGGTAGCTTGCTGACCATAATAAAAACAATTACCATGGCTTTCTTTCCATTTTCTTTTTTTACCATCCCATTTCCATCTTCTTGCTTCTTTTCTGAATCAGGTAATATTTATTAAAGCTTTTTGCAAAAATTTACAAAGCAGAAAAAAGACTCTACTGTAGAGTCTTTTCTCTGCTTTGGAAATGTTTGCAAAAAGCTTTAATACATATTACCTGCATGTGGGGGGGGGGGTCGGGCCCCCAAATTCCTTCAAACGGCCCTGTATTGGGGTGCCATTTGCAATGAGTGGCAAATCACACGTACTGCAGATAGAGCGGGTGCATTGTTGTACCAACACACAAATGTGTATAGGGATTTAAATGTTCTTTAAGACAAATACAGAGAGAAAATGTCCCAAGCAGGGACACAGACAGCATTAAGGGCCAATTCACACTATACGCGGTGAGAGATGTTTATCTCTTTATTTTAGTAAATCATCTGTCTCGGCAGAGACACACAGGAAACAATTGTCTCCTATGTGCCCTATTCATGCTTCAATGCAGCCTAGCACTGTGCTAAAATGCATACATGCTGCATTTTATGGCAGTGAATTGGCCCAAACCGTACTGCAATGTTGGGTAGCGTACTGCACTACCTGGCATTGCAGTGAATGAAATGTATCTTTTGTACACTTCAAATAAAGCTCCAACAGAACAAAAAAAAATGGAGCAGTGCAATGCACTGAATTGTACACCACACTGCCCCCTACCACAGCTGGCAATGGAGAGCTGCTGCATTGGTAAAGTTCCGTGGCAGCTTTCCTAATAGTGTGAATCCACCCTAAAACAATATTACAAACATTACATTATACAGATCCTACTTTTTTTTTTTTTCAGTGCATTTCATTCCTGATGATTGGGGAGTGCACAGACCTCTTAACATGATGGCTGTATTAGCTTAGTATGAAATAATTAAAAGTCAGCTTGGACGCTTCCATCATTGGTCGGGATCCGACCTTGGGCTCCCATTCTAGGGTACCTTGTTTGATGAAAGCAACCTAACCAGAGCCAGTGAGTTCTAGAAATTAAATTCACATTTAATCACATTGGACTTTAATATTGTGAAAAGCCAGCGCTCCACAACTACACTTCTTGAGCAATACAAATCTAGTTTGGCTTTAGATGCTCTTTAACCCTCCTGGCGGTATTCCCGAGTGTGGCTCGGGGGTTAAACTTCGGTACCATTAGTGGTAACCCCGAGCCACACTTGGGATTGAATTGCAGAATCCTGGTACAGCGTACTTACCTTTTTACCAGGATCCTGCGATGTCCCCCGCTGTGTCCTCCGCCCGATGCTTTGTGTGTCAGGCTCTGTTCCCTGCGAGCATCGTGACCCATGGGGGCGGAGCCTGGTGGCAAATTCAAAACGTAAAAAAATACATATCACATACAGTACACTGTAATCTTACAGATTACATTACTGTATCAAATCATTTCTCCTCCCTAGTGCTTTGTCCAATGCCCTGCATGCACTTTTATATTATATACACTGTTCTTTCTGCCTAGAAACTTGAGAATGTCCATGGCAACCAAAAAGTGTCCCTTTACGTCAAAAGTGGTTTTAGACCAGCTAGAAAACAGAGATAGTAAATTCCAATCACTTGCGATAGTGATTTGTGGGGAAATTCATTTTTTAATTATTATTTTATATACTTATTTATAGTCATTTATTATAATTTATGATTTCGTGTTTCAAACTTTATCATACCCAGGATGTCTACTAGATTCTTGTTTTGGACAGATTTAAGTGAGTTATTACTAAGCATTACAGGCCTACAATGTAAAATGCAAAATTTCAATGCAAAACAATGTATCGCTTTCAGATGCAAAAAAGAGGGCATGCAAGGTTTTAATCAATCTATTTATAAGTTTTAAGCCAATGTGGGCATATTTAGGCATATCTTTTAACATTGCTTTTAATAAGGCCCTTTCAGAGTTTGTTTCAATCTGATTTTATTAATTTTTCTAAACAAAATGATAATAAAACATCTAAATCTTTCAGCGTTTAAACATTGGGGAGCGCCAGGACAAATTGCCCTGTGTGATTGTACCAGCAGTCCAATTTCTTTCCTTCCTGTTTTAAATACACCATCTATGTATTTTCTGTATTTACATCACTAATTCTGATAACGCTTAGGATACTTTTCTATCAAACCGTTGGGAGTCTAGATAGCCTAATCCCTAGTGGCAGAATAAAAGGTAGTTCATCATTTGGGAGGAACATCTCACAAAGAAGCTGCTTAACAGCTCACATCAAAATGACTTGATTGTATTACCATCTGTGAAACTGTTTTATGCTGTTAGCCAAGGGCATCATAGGTTCCTTTGCGTGAAAAAAAAAACGGAATACATTTGGAATTCCCTGGTTAAATTAATGTTCTCTGGAGAGATGTGGATTAAAAAGGCAGCAAAGAGGATACAAACTCATTAAAAAGTTTTGATGTCAAACCTACAAACTGTTCTGAATCTTCCTGTTAATTCTGAGTGACATATTAATAATGGGATGTAAGGTCTGTTCACTCTATTAGAATTCGGCTCCAAAACAGGAAACAAATTTAAAGTCATCCTGTGCTTCACCCATGCAGAACACAGCAACAGGTTTGCTAATTTGGATGCCACCCTGCTGGTTATACTCCTCTTCTGTTATTCCTCCAATGCCCGGTTCACCCAATGAAGAGATCAATCCTATGTGAGCTATGTCACTAGGGCTCTCTCTCCACTCTATGTGACAGTGTAAGGCCAGGTGATAGGACGCTCAAACACACATCACATCTTCATCGAAATAATGGGAGAGTCACAAGCTTGCCCATACACAAAGTATTTCTTTACACTGTAAGATACATATGTCAAAAACAAGGCCCACAGACTGAATCTGGTCCGCCAGGCCTTGTAATGTGACCCTCGGACCCAGTTTTGCACCTGGAACATGGCAGAATACCATTCCGCCTCCTCCAGCTCTCTCCCTTTGCTCCCACTCCCCACTGCCACTTGCAAACACAGAAAACTTTAGTGTTTACAAGGGACAACTTTGCTCTCAGCGGTTCCTGGATTTAATAGCGCCCTGCACACAGTCACAGCGGGTACAGATCTCCAGAATCTGAAAGAGAGAACAATCTCCCTGCAAGGTGAGGCAGAGCCATCTACACAGGGAGGTACTAGAGTCAGGCCAGGTAGGAAAAAGAGATGCAAGGAAGTTTTGGGTAATGAGTTGGGGTTGTATACTGTGCATAACACACCCCTGAAATCTGCATTCTGTATGTAGAGTACTTCTGAACTCTGTACATAGCGCACCCTATACTCTGCAGTCTGTGCATGGGACACCCCTGGAACTTCGCTCTGTATTATATGGAGTTTGACACTCCTGCTGCAGAGAGTGCATGGGGCAATGGACAAGCAAACAGTAAGGCTCGGTTCACACTGGAACCCGCTGCAGATCGCACAGGAGCGCTGTGCGTCCCTGTTCCCCGTTTCAGGGCCGAATCTATGCCTGAATTCGGCCCTGAAACAGAGCCAAAGACGCACGTTTCTGTGCAGTGCGCTCTGCAGCCGCAACGGAGATATGTGAACCGACTCCATAGGGAGCCAGTCACATTCTCCTGCTATGCGAATTACATGCGGGAAACCCGCATGTAATTCGCATAGGTGTGAATCCAGCCTAAGTGAGTAAAACCAGCAGGGATAGAGGGGGACAGGTAGTCTAAGTTCTCTGAACCACTTAAAGGTAAACCTGCAGAAATATATATTACTTTAAAGCAAGCCCTCCGACATACATGTAGATGTTTGCTGGAATCCCACAGTAACCCTTAAAACCTGGGCTGTTCTACTATGCAAATCCTCAGCTTTTAAACTCAAAATTATACCAGCTATCTTCTACAAAGCTACAGTTGTACATGGGATCCCTCTGGCTTTATCACTGAGTTTTAAATGTATATCTCTCAGAACTCTATTCAGCAATGTTAAAATGCCTGCCTCCTTTTGTATATTTTGAGAGCTCCTGCCTGTTGCAAGGACAAGGATATATACTCATTTTGGAAAGGCCACCCAGATGTCCACCTCCATACTCTCGTGGATGGACCAGTGCACACGCCAGCTGGGATTGTTCTTAAAATGATATTTCTGGCTGAGTATTTAGCCAGAGGATCACAACGCTATAATCCTACTCCTGCCCCTGATGAAGAGAGTCTTCTTAAAATGCATTGGACAGTTCCCACCTAATTCAATTGTTTTATTACTTATGGTGTGACAAGTAGGGGAGGGCTTACGTTTGTACACAGAGTTGGTGCTTTAAAGTGACCCATACAATGTCAGCCACGATGTTGTATATTGTTTCATATTAATGATTGTTAAAATAAAAAAGCATTGTTTTTATAAAAATTTGGTTTAATTATAATGGTATATGCCCAATGTAATTTCAGTTTGTCAATCAACTGATTGACATGGCTGTTGATGTCATTGTCACCTGTGGACAGATTCTCCCACCTGAGCTGTGGATCTCTGCAGCTCCTCCAGAGTTACTATGGGCCTCGTGGCTGCTTTTCTGATGAATGCTTTCATTGCCCGGCCTGTCAGTTTAGGTGGACGGCCATGTCTTGATAGATTTGCAGTTGTGCCATACTCTTTCCATTTTCTGATGATGGATTGAACAGTGCTCCATGAGATGTTCAAAGCTTTGGATATTTGTTTTATAACCTAACCCTGCTTTAAACTTCTCCACAACTTTATCCCTGACCTGCCTGGTGTGTTCCTTGGCTTTCATGATGCTGTTTGTTCACTAAGGTTCTCTAACAAACCTCTGAGGGCTTCACAGAACAGCTGTATTTATACTGAGATTAAATTTCACACAGGTGGACTCTATTTACTAATTTGGTGACTTCTGAAGGCAATTGGTTCCATAGATTTTGGTTAGGGGTATCAAAGTAAAGGGGGCTGAATACAAATACACGCCACACTTTTCACATATTTATTTGTAAAAAAAATTGAAAATCATTTATCCTTTTCCTTCCACTTCACAATTATGTGCCACTTTGTGTTGGTCTATCACATAAAATCCCAATAAAATACATTTACGTCTTTGGTTGGAACATGACAAAATGTGGAAAATTTCAAGGAGTATGAATACTTTTTTCAAGGCACTGTATATAGATCAGACCAAAATGAGGGACAAAAGAAGGTGGTAAGGGATAAAAGGACATTTTTCCAAATCAGGGACAGTTGGGAGCTATATGTATTGTCATTAGGGATGAGCTTCGTGTTCGAGTCGAACCCATGTTCGACTCGAACATCGGCTGTTCGATCGTTCGCCGAATTGCGAACGATATGGGCCGTTCGCGCCAAATTCGTGTGGCGCGTCACGGCCCATAATTCACTGCAGCATCGCAGTGCATTGCTTGCTGATGATTGGCCAAGCATGCACTATGACCCGCATGCTTGGCCAATCACAGCGCCGCCTTAACAGAGAGCCATAATTGGCCAAAGCCAAGGAGGCTTTGGCCAATTATGGCTCAGGGGATTTAGTACACGCCCCACACTATATAAGGCCGCCTGCACGGCGGCCCTGTGCAGTGTGTTCCGGTGTGCTTAGAGAGAGAGAGAGACAGTGTCATTTTTCATTTGAGTTAGCTAGATTAGGCAGGACAGTCAGTCAGTTAGCTGCACTTAAAGTGTATTGTCTATATATATGCATCCCAAGTGTTGCATATATATATATATACACTGTATTCAGTTTAGCTAGATCCGTTCCTGTTATCTTCTAGACTATTTACATTTAGTGCAGTGCGTCCTGCTCACAGTGTTCAGCTAGATCCGTTCCTGTTATATTCCTACTGACAGGCAGGCTTGTCTTGTTACAGTATTTTGAAGAAAATTACTGGTGTTCTTTTGATCCTATTAGTACCACAGTCAGGCAGCTAGACTATTTACATTTAGTGCAGTGCGTCCTGCTCACAGTGTTCAGCTAGATCCGTTCCTGTTATCTTCTTACTGACAGGCAGGCTTGTCTTGTTACAGTATTTTAAAGAAAATTACTGGTGTTCTTTTGATCCTATTAGTACACTAGTCAGGCAGCTAGACTATTTACAGTTAGTGCAGTGCGTCCTGCCCACAGTGTTCTGCTAAACCTACAAGTAAGTGGGGTGCGTCCTGCTCACAGTGTTCAGCTAAACCTACAAGTTAGTGGGGTGCGTCCACCTCACAGTGTTCAGCTAAACCTACAAGCTAGTGGGGTGCGTCCTGCTCACAGTGTTCAGCTAGATCCGTTTCTGTTATCTTCTTACTGACAGGCAGGCTTGTCTTGTTAAAGAAACAAAAAAGTGTAGCGCTATACTGTATCAGTTAGCAGCATCAAAAATGTGCTAGGGTGACGAACAGTGTATACCAAAAGTTATATTAGACCATATGCGAAAGTACAGTGAACCATTAAGAAATCTAATATTCCAAAAGGGACATCTGTTCACATATCAGCTATACTTTATCGGTTAACACCATCACAATGTGTCAGGATGACAAACAGTGTGTATAAACAATTGAATTAATATTTGACCTCATACAAGAGGATAGTACATCCGTGAGAAATCCAATATTCAAAAGAGGACCTCTGTTAGCATATCCTCTATAATAAAACAATGTGAATCAAATGTGCATCACACAAATTAAAAGTCATACATAAGCATGTGTGGATAAGAGTATATAATAAGTCTCTGAGGTGGGGACAGTTCATATAATCAAATGGAGACTTCTTGGAGCATAGGTATCTATCTCAAAATGACATTTGTTGCTGGATTCCTCCAGTGATCAGCCTGGTGTAATAATATAAAATGCCCTTACCGGACGCGGTGGACTCACAGGCCGTACAGCGGTGAGTCATACGAGCTTGAACCGTGTACCACGGTAGAGTTATAGTTGTTCCTGGTCCACCATCAGGTGATCTTGATAGAAAACTCCAATCATAAACGGTCTCCCGGTTCGTCCTCCAACACTCACTTTGGTCTCCGACAATTCAGGACAGGGACAATAGGAGAAGAAAGGCTCCACATAGTGTGAATTCCGAAAGGATTTTATTGCATAAAAAATTCCAGCATAAAAAATTCCAGATAAAAGCAAAATTTATAAAAACATGAAAAAATGTAGTAAGCGCAGTAGATAAATGGTTTGAGGTAGCGTCCTACACCCTTTTTTTTTTTTTTTTGACGCGTTTCGTCTGAGAAGACATCAACTGGGGTACAGCTCACCTCTCATCTTCTGCGCTATTTAATAGAAAGTGCTCGAAATTGCATTGGGGACACCTGTGCGGCGTGACTTCCGGGTTTGCATCACGTGGGGATATTTTTAGTCAGCTGACTATCTATCTAACCTATCACCAGATGGCTTCCAGATCCAAACCAAACCTCGGTTTGGATCGTCCATATAGCCAATTAGAATCAGGCGATGTGGACATGTGATCACCGCGCTCGCGTGTCACAACCTTATGACGCGGAGCGCAGTACATTCCTCCTGGCTGGCTGGCTATTCTTAGACCTATGCGTCACCGCGTATCTACGCGGTGACGTCATGCGTCGAAACATCCCTCTCATTTAATTGCAATGCATCTAGCAAAGAAGGACCGCTCATCGCGCAGGCGCAACAGCGCGAGACGTCTCATCCACCTGAAACCTCCAAAGACCGGCGCTGCAAATAGGCACCAATTGGAGACGTTTCCTTACTCCGTCAGCCACTCATATTGTTCCTTATGTTTACCAGGATAATCAGACACAAATCGAATAGATTGTTTCACATCCAAAAACAATAAAATCATTGGGGCATCGGAGTAATATAAATGCACAGACCAATAGAATCATCGAGGGGAATTTTTAAATGTGGAACCATAATAGTCACGACACACATGTTAACCCCTATTTACGGTCATCCATCATAGATGTTTTAAATAATACCGTTATCTTAAAGATATTATATTATATTTAGTACAGTATTTAAGTAAGTAAGTATAATCCAAAAAAGGGGAGGAAGGGAAAGAAAAGGGAGGAATAATCCCAAACCAAACAACGAAACGAACAGTCGTTATTAAAGGAATTGGTTATTATAAATTTAGTATAGTAGAGATAGCAGAATCTAATGGAGATAATAGAATCTGATCCTCAATAGGATACCTACGGACAATCTAAAAAATATATATAAATATCTGGGTAAAACAAATAGAAGAGGGGAACATAGTAAGAATCATTAGGACTGATTAATAAACGCATTGATATCCCACTCGATGTTTAAACCGTGAGGTACATAGCATTTAATTTGGTGTATCCACCAAGTTTCAAGTTTCGAGACCCCCCTTATGCTAGATTCTCCTCTCCAATGTGGAATAAACCGATCTATGACCTGGAAAATGGTCCCTGCTGGGTTACGGTCATGATGTAGTGCATAATGTTTTGGAACACTATGGTTAGTTTTACCTTTTTTGATTGCTGTAATGTGTTCCTTTACCCTAGTGGTGAAATTCCGTATTGTCCGACCAATATATTGTTTTTTACACGGGCATGTAATGAGGTATACAATATATGGGGTTTTGCATGTAGCAAATTGTTTCATTTTATATTCTTTGCCTGTGGTGGTGGAGTTGAAAATTTCTATTTTCCGCGCCTGACACACATTCCATTTGCACACTGTACATCTTCTGCAAGGATAGAATCCCTTAATGTCATGAAAGAATGATATCTTATTTGGGGGATCTATCACATTAGGTGCGATTTGTCCCTTAATTGATGGAGCACCCCTGAATATAGTCGCTGCCTGTTCAGGTAGCACTGGGCCCAGAATGGTATCACTTTTCAATATTTTCCAATGTTTTTTAATAATGTCTCTAACTTGTTTGTATTGGGTGGAGAAATTCGTAAGGAAAGACCACTTATGTTTGGAATCTCCGTGTTTTATAGGTTTTTCTGATTGAGCAACCAATAGAGAGGCCCGGTCCATTTGGGCTACCTGTAGGATCTCCTTAGAAATAAGGGAATTATCATAACCTTTTTCGCAGAAACGTGTTTTTAAAATTTCAGCTTGTAGGAAGTAGTCCGAAAGGTGAGAACAATTTCTCCTTATTCTCACCAGCTGGCTTTTTGGAATGGATTTAAGCCATAACTCATGATGGCAGCTATCGGTCGGAATGTATCCGTTCCGATCCGTAGCCTTGAAATATGTTTTAGTTTCCAAAAGTCCATTATTGGATATGATCTCTAAATCCAAAAAATGAATCCTGGACGAGCTGGCTTCGTATGTCAAATGGATGCCTCTCTGGTTTGCATTCAAGGTAGTAATAAATGCATCCAAAGAGTCCATGCTCCCCCTCCATAGGAGGAGGATGTCGTCTATGTACCTCACCCACAGAGCTAGCTCCGGGGGTTTTAAAGCATAGACGACATCCTCCTCCCATTTAGCCATGAAGATGTTCGCCAGGCTGGGAGCAAATTTTGCTCCCATGGCCACTCCCTTTGTTTGTA
Source organism: Aquarana catesbeiana (assembly GCF_042186555.1). NCBI lineage: Eukaryota > Metazoa > Chordata > Amphibia > Anura > Ranidae > Aquarana > Aquarana catesbeiana. The sequence continues at coordinate 552,343,350 of NC_133328.1, read as the reverse complement.
GGTAAAATTGGTCATTGTACCAAAAATAATTAGCACATGTGGCAAATTTGAGTAGATCCATAATGAACTTTCTTTGTGTTCGGGGGATATTACCCTCTCTTGAGAGGAAACACTCAACTGCTTCCAGGCCCTGCGTTTGGGGTATAGATGTATATAAGGACGTGACGTCCGCGGTGGCTAATATTATATTCCTAGTGTCTGTGACTTTCTGTAATTTCATAATAGTATCTCTGGTGTCCTTTAGAAAGGAAGGAACAGCTTGAACTATCGGTTGGAGGAAAAAATCGATGTATTTCCCTACCCGGGAAGTTACAGAATTAATGCCGCTGATAATCGGACGTCCTGGCGGGTTAGTCACATTTTTATGTACTTTCGGCAGATAATACATGATAGGAATACGTGGTGCCACTGGTACTAAAAAGTGTTTTTCTTTTTTATTTATAATACCCAATTGTGACCCAGTATCTACCAGGTCCATTAGTTTCTTTTTATATTCTAACGTTGGGTTTTTTTGGAGGTGGCGGTATGTCTCCACATCACCAAGGATCCTAGTCATCTCATTGTGGTAATCACTTTTGTCAAGGATAACCACCCCTCCTCCCTTATCCGCAGAACGGATGATGAGGTTCTTTCTTTCACACAGTGACTTTAATCCTATTTTAAACTTTGGGTCATTATATATCCTTTTGGGGGGAAGATCTTCAAGATCTTTCAAAACTAGGTCTCTGAATACTTTAATTGGAGGTGCTATAGGAGCTGGAGGGTTGAATAAAGATGGATTGCTCAATCCTGAATGTACAGTGTGGGTATTAGTCTGTGAACAAAGTGGTCTACTTGAATTTGACATAATATACCTTTGAATGTTTAATTTACGCACGTACTTCTGTACGTCAATAAAGGCAGAAAACTTGTTCAGTTTTTTAGGGGGGGCAAACTTTAAACCTTTCTCTAAAACAACCCTTTCAGCTTCCGAAAAGGTTGTTTTACTCAGATTAAAGATGCCTTTGTTTTCTATACCCGCTTTCTTTTTACGGGCGCGCCTCCCCCCTCCTGGTGCCCCGTTTTGTTCTCCATAGTGTGGGGGGCCTTCGTTCTGTTTGCGAAAACCCTCCATCCTTGGAGCCCTAGGGAACCGTTGATTGTAATTATACGGGGACCTTTCTGGGTAGTCATTATCCCTGGTTCTATAGGAGTAATGAGAATTGTAATTCTTGTTTTGTTCCTCTCTCAGAGGAGAGAACCTGTTATAGGTCCGAAGGGGTGTCCTTTGGGGATATGGTTCATAGTGATAGTAATCATCATGACCCCTATATCCACCTTGTGGTGAGGAGTCACGGGGACCCTGTTCGTTGTATGAAACACGGTCGTCGTTTCTCCTACTTTTGCCCCTACCTCTTTTGCCTCTACCCCTATTTTGGGGGGCTGGACTCCTATACTGATATTTGGGTGTATGGGGGTCAGGTGGGTAATGGACCATGTGACCATCCCTTTTAGATGGGGGGAGGGCCACAATTGTTTCCAAGGCACTTGTATTGGATGATGTTGTCACCTCCATCCTATTAGGTTCCATAGACCCAACTGTCTGTTCCTTGTTTTGCCAAATGAATACATTCCCTGTTTTAGTCATTCTTATCTCTACTATATTTTTTTTGTTTTTTAGTTTTTTGTTCCCGTTCCTCTTTTTCTAGATGGTTTTTTAAATTTGTAGATAAATTGATGTATTCTGCTGTGGATTTGTGTGGAAGTAATTTATCCCGGATCTCTTTAATCTCTTTATCTAGTATACTTCTCCTAGCCCGTTTCCTGTCCATAAGGAAACTGAGCAGTGAGATCCCTGCCTCATTAAAGTAGTGGAACCACGTTTCAGTGTCCAAGTCTCCTTGTTGTGGATGGATAGTCCATCTTAACCCTCTTGGGACCATCCGGTCTTTGGAGTACTGTTCTAAAAATGCGATATCCCATTCCAAATGGATTTCTGAAACCATTAGGTTTTTCAACCTTAAGAAGAGACCTCCCATTTCAGAATCTGTATTTAAGATTGAAAAGACACCTTCTATATTAAAAGTGCGATTCGTGCGGTATTCAAACACGTCCATATCCTTGAATGATATGGACAAATAAAGAAAAAGAAAGAGAAAAGGAAGGCTGCAGCTGTAGTGTCAAAAAATATAAAGTAAAAAAAGGAGAAGAGAAACTGCTGCGCCAACCCAACAAACCAATAAAAGTGAAAATAAAATGTAGTGAAACAATAAGCAGCCAACACCAACAATTAGACAAATTGTGACAATAAATAAAGAAACAAAAAAGTGTAGCGCTATACTGTATCAGTTAGCAGCATCAAAAATGTGCTAGGGTGACGAACAGTGTATACCAAAAGTTATATTAGACCATATGCGAAAGTACAGTGAACCATTAAGAAATCTAATATTCCAAAAGGGACATCTGTTCACATATCAGCTATACTTTATCGGTTAACACCATCACAATGTGTCAGGATGACAAACAGTGTGTATAAACAATTGAATTAATATTTGACCTCATACAAGAGGATAGTACATCCGTGAGAAATCCAATATTCAAAAGAGGACCTCTGTTAGCATATCCTCTATAATAAAACAATGTGAATCAAATGTGCATCACACAAATTAAAAGTCATACATAAGCATGTGTGGATAAGAGTATATAATAAGTCTCTGAGGTGGGGACAGTTCATATAATCAAATGGAGACTTCTTGGAGCATAGGTATCTATCTCAAAATGACATTTGTTGCTGGATTCCTCCAGTGATCAGCCTGGTGTAATAATATAAAATGCCCTTACCGGACGCGGTGGACTCACAGGCCGTACAGCGGTGAGTCATACGAGCTTGAACCGTGTACCACGGTAGAGTTATAGTTGTTCCTGGTCCACCATCAGGTGATCTTGATAGAAAACTCCAATCATAAACGGTCTCCCGGTTCGTCCTCCAACACTCACTTTGGTCTCCGACAATTCAGGACAGGGACAATAGGAGAAGAAAGGCTCCACATAGTGTGAATTCCGAAAGGATTTTATTGCATAAAAAATTCCAGCATAAAAAATTCCAGATAAAAGCAAAATTTATAAAAACATGAAAAAATGTAGTAAGCGCAGTAGATAAATGGTTTGAGGTAGCGTCCTACACCCTTTTTTTTTTTTTTTTGACGCGTTTCGTCTGAGAAGACATCAACTGGGGTACAGCTCACCTCTCATCTTCTGCGCTATTTAATAGAAAGTGCTCGAAATTGCATTGGGGACACCTGTGCGGCGTGACTTCCGGGTTTGCATCACGTGGGGATATTTTTAGTCAGCTGACTATCTATCTAACCTATCACCAGATGGCTTCCAGATCCAAACCAAACCTCGGTTTGGATCGTCCATATAGCCAATTAGAATCAGGCGATGTGGACATGTGATCACCGCGCTCGCGTGTCACAACCTTATGACGCGGAGCGCAGTACATTCCTCCTGGCTGGCTGGCTATTCTTAGACCTATGCGTCACCGCGTATCTACGCGGTGACGTCATGCGTCGAAACATCCCTCTCATTTAATTGCAATGCATCTAGCAAAGAAGGACCGCTCATCGCGCAGGCGCAACAGCGCGAGACGTCTCATCCACCTGAAACCTCCAAAGACCGGCGCTGCAAATAGGCACCAATTGGAGACGTTTCCTTACTCCGTCAGCCACTCATATTGTTCCTTATGTTTACCAGGATAATCAGACACAAATCGAATAGATTGTTTGACATCCAAAAACAATAAAATCATTGGGGCATCGGAGTAATATAAATGCACAGACCAATAGAATCATCGAGGGGAATTTTTAAATGTGGAACCATAATAGTCACGACACACATGTTAACCCCTATTTACGGTCATCCATCATAGATGTTTTAAATAATACCGTTATCTTAAAGATATTATATTATATTTAGTACAGTATTTAAGTAAGTAAGTATAATCCAAAAAAGGGGAGGAAGGGAAAGAAAAGGGAGGAATAATCCCAAACCAAACAACGAAACGAACAGTCGTTATTAAAGGAATTGGTTATTATAAATTTAGTATAGTAGAGATAGCAGAATCTAATGGAGATAATAGAATCTGATCCTCAATAGGATACCTACGGACAATCTAAAAAATATATATAAATATCTGGGTAAAACAAATAGAAGAGGGGAACATAGTAAGAATCATTAGGACTGATTAATAAACGCATTGATATCCCACTCGATGTTTAAACCGTGAGGTACATAGCATTTAATTTGGTGTATCCACCAAGTTTCAAGTTTCGAGACCCCCCTTATGCTAGATTCTCCTCTCCAATGTGGAATAAACCGATCTATGACCTGGAAAATGGTCCCTGCTGGGTTACGGTCATGATGTAGTGCATAATGTTTTGGAACACTATGGTTAGTTTTACCTTTTTTGATTGCTGTAATGTGTTCCTTTACCCTAGTGGTGAAATTCCGTATTGTCCGACCAATATATTGTTTTTTACACGGGCATGTAATGAGGTATACAATATATGGGGTTTTGCATGTAGCAAATTGTTTCATTTTATATTCTTTGCCTGTGGTGGTGGAGTTGAAAATTTCTATTTTCCGCGCCTGACACACATTCCATTTGCACACTGTACATCTTCTGCAAGGATAGAATCCCTTAATGTCATGAAAGAATGATATCTTATTTGGGGGATCTATCACATTAGGTGCGATTTGTCCCTTAATTGATGGAGCACCCCTGAATATAGTCGCTGCCTGTTCAGGTAGCACTGGGCCCAGAATGGTATCACTTTTCAATATTTTCCAATGTTTTTTAATAATGTCTCTAACTTGTTTGTATTGGGTGGAGAAATTCGTAAGGAAAGACCACTTATGTTTGGAATCTCCGTGTTTTATAGGTTTTTCTGATTGAGCAACCAATAGAGAGGCCCGGTCCATTTGGGCTACCTGTAGGATCTCCTTAGAAATAAGGGAATTATCATAACCTTTTTCGCAGAAACGTGTTTTTAAAATTTCAGCTTGTAGGAAGTAGTCCGAAAGGTGAGAACAATTTCTCCTTATTCTCACCAGCTGGCTTTTTGGAATGGATTTAAGCCATAACTCATGATGGCAGCTATCGGTCGGAATGTATCCGTTCCGATCCGTAGCCTTGAAATATGTTTTAGTTTCCAAAAGTCCATTATTGGATATGATCTCTAAATCCAAAAAATGAATCCTGGACGAGCTGGCTTCGTATGTCAAATGGATGCCTCTCTGGTTTGCATTCAAGGTAGTAATAAATGCATCCAAAGAGTCCATGCTCCCCCTCCATAGGAGGAGGATGTCGTCTATGTACCTCACCCACAGAGCTAGCTCCGGGGGTTTTAAAGCATAGACGACATCCTCCTCCCATTTAGCCATGAAGATGTTCGCCAGGCTGGGAGCAAATTTTGCTCCCATGGCCACTCCCTTTGTTTGTAGGTAAAATTGGTCATTGTACCAAAAATAATTAGCACATGTGGCAAATTTGAGTAGATCCATAATGAACTTTCTTTGTGTTCGGGGGATATTACCCTCTCTTGAGAGGAAACACTCAACTGCTTCCAGGCCCTGCGTTTGGGGTATAGATGTATATAAGGACGTGACGTCCGCGGTGGCTAATATTATATTCCTAGTGTCTGTGACTTTCTGTAATTTCATAATAGTATCTCTGGTGTCCTTTAGAAAGGAAGGAACAGCTTGAACTATCGGTTGGAGGAAAAAATCGATGTATTTCCCTACCCGGGAAGTTACAGAATTAATGCCGCTGATAATCGGACGTCCTGGCGGGTTAGTCACATTTTTATGTACTTTCGGCAGATAATACATGATAGGAATACGTGGTGCCACTGGTACTAAAAAGTGTTTTTCTTTTTTATTTATAATACCCAATTGTGACCCAGTATCTACCAGGTCCATTAGTTTCTTTTTATATTCTAACGTTGGGTTTTTTTGGAGGTGGCGGTATGTCTCCACATCACCAAGGATCCTAGTCATCTCATTGTGGTAATCACTTTTGTCAAGGATAACCACCCCTCCTCCCTTATCCGCAGAACGGATGATGAGGTTCTTTCTTTCACACAGTGACTTTAATCCTATTTTAAACTTTGGGTCATTATATATCCTTTTGGGGGGAAGATCTTCAAGATCTTTCAAAACTAGGTCTCTGAATACTTTAATTGGAGGTGCTATAGGAGCTGGAGGGTTGAATAAAGATGGATTGCTCAATCCTGAATGTACAGTGTGGGTATTAGTCTGTGAACAAAGTGGTCTACTTGAATTTGACATAATATACCTTTGAATGTTTAATTTACGCACGTACTTCTGTACGTCAATAAAGGCAGAAAACTTGTTCAGTTTTTTAGGGGGGGCAAACTTTAAACCTTTCTCTAAAACAACCCTTTCAGCTTCCGAAAAGGTTGTTTTACTCAGATTAAAGATGCCTTTGTTTTCTATACCCGCTTTCTTTTTACGGGCGCGCCTCCCCCCTCCTGGTGCCCCGTTTTGTTCTCCATAGTGTGGGGGGCCTTCGTTCTGTTTGCGAAAACCCTCCATCCTTGGAGCCCTAGGGAACCGTTGATTGTAATTATACGGGGACCTTTCTGGGTAGTCATTATCCCTGGTTCTATAGGAGTAATGAGAATTGTAATTCTTGTTTTGTTCCTCTCTCAGAGGAGAGAACCTGTTATAGGTCCGAAGGGGTGTCCTTTGGGGATATGGTTCATAGTGATAGTAATCATCATGACCCCTATATCCACCTTGTGGTGAGGAGTCACGGGGACCCTGTTCGTTGTATGAAACACGGTCGTCGTTTCTCCTACTTTTGCCCCTACCTCTTTTGCCTCTACCCCTATTTTGGGGGGCTGGACTCCTATACTGATATTTGGGTGTATGGGGGTCAGGTGGGTAATGGACCATGTGACCATCCCTTTTAGATGGGGGGAGGGCCACAATTGTTTCCAAGGCACTTGTATTGGATGATGTTGTCACCTCCATCCTATTAGGTTCCATAGACCCAACTGTCTGTTCCTTGTTTTGCCAAATGAATACATTCCCTGTTTTAGTCATTCTTATCTCTACTATATTTTTTTTGTTTTTTAGTTTTTTGTTCCCGTTCCTCTTTTTCTAGATGGTTTTTTAAATTTGTAGATAAATTGATGTATTCTGCTGTGGATTTGTGTGGAAGTAATTTATCCCGGATCTCTTTAATCTCTTTATCTAGTATACTTCTCCTAGCCCGTTTCCTGTCCATAAGGAAACTGAGCAGTGAGATCCCTGCCTCATTAAAGTAGTGGAACCACGTTTCAGTGTCCAAGTCTCCTTGTTGTGGATGGATAGTCCATCTTAACCCTCTTGGGACCATCCGGTCTTTGGAGTACTGTTCTAAAAATGCGATATCCCATTCCAAATGGATTTCTGAAACCATTAGGTTTTTCAACCTTAAGAAGAGACCTCCCATTTCAGAATCTGTATTTAAGATTGAAAAGACACCTTCTATATTAAAAGTGCGATTCGTGCGGTATTCAAACACGTCCATATCCTTGAATGATATGGACAAATAAAGAAAAAGAAAGAGAAAAGGAAGGCTGCAGCTGTAGTGTCAAAAAATATAAAGTAAAAAAAGGAGAAGAGAAACTGCTGCGCCAACCCAACAAACCAATAAAAGTGAAAATAAAATGTAGTGAAACAATAAGCAGCCAACACCAACAATTAGACAAATTGTGACAATAAATAAAGAAACAAAAAAGTGTAGCGCTATACTGTATCAGTTAGCAGCATCAAAAATGTGCTAGGGTGACGAACAGTGTATACCAAAAGTTATATTAGACCATATGCGAAAGTACAGTGAACCATTAAGAAATCTAATATTCCAAAAGGGACATCTGTTCACATATCAGCTATACTTTATCGGTTAACACCATCACAATGTGTCAGGATGACAAACAGTGTGTATAAACAATTGAATTAATATTTGACCTCATACAAGAGGATAGTACATCCGTGAGAAATCCAATATTCAAAAGAGGACCTCTGTTAGCATATCCTCTATAATAAAACAATGTGAATCAAATGTGCATCACACAAATTAAAAGTCATACATAAGCATGTGTGGATAAGAGTATATAATAAGTCTCTGAGGTGGGGACAGTTCATATAATCAAATGGAGACTTCTTGGAGCATAGGTATCTATCTCAAAATGACATTTGTTGCTGGATTCCTCCAGTGATCAGCCTGGTGTAATAATATAAAATGCCCTTACCGGACGCGGTGGACTCACAGGCCGTACAGCGGTGAGTCATACGAGCTTGAACCGTGTACCACGGTAGAGTTATAGTTGTTCCTGGTCCACCATCAGGTGATCTCGATAGAAAACTCCAATCATAAACGGTCTCCCGGTTCGTCCTCCAACACTCACTTTGGTCTCCGACAATTCAGGACAGGGACAATAGGAGAAGAAAGGCTCCACATAGTGTGAATTCCGAAAGGATTTTATTGCATAAAAAATTCCAGCATAAAAAATTCCAGATAAAAGCAAAATTTATAAAAACATGAAAAAATGTAGTAAGCGCAGTAGATAAATGGTTTGAGGTAGCGTCCTACACCCCTTTTTTTTTTTTGACGCGTTTCGTCTGAGAAGACATCAACTGGGGTACAGCTCACCTCTCATCTTCTGCGCTATTTAATAGAAAGTGCTCGAAATTGCATTGGGGACACCTGTGCGGCGTGACTTCCGGGTTTGCATCACGTGGGGATATTTTTAGTCAGCTGACTATCTATCTAACCTATCACCAGATGGCTTCCAGATCCAAACCAAACCTCGGTTTGGAACGTCCATATAGCCAATTAGAATCAGGCGATGTGGACATGTGATCACCGCGCTCGCGTGTCACAACCTTATGATGCGGAGCGCAGTACATTCCTCCTGGCTGGCTGGCTATTCTTAGACCTATGCGTCACCGCGTATCTACGCGGTGACGTCATGCGTCGAAACATCCCTCTCATTTAATTGCAATGCATCTAGCAAAGAAGGACCGCTCATCGCGCAGGCGCAACAGCGCGAGACGTCTCATCCACCTGAAACCTCCAAAGACCGGCGCTGCAAATAGGCACCAATTGGAGACGTTTCCTTACTCCGTCAGCCACTCATATTGTTCCTTATGTTTACCAGGATAATCAGACACAAATCGAATAGATTGTTTGACATCCAAAAACAATAAAATCATTGGGGCATCGGAGTAATATAAATGCACAGACCAATAGAATCATCGAGGGGAATTTTTAAATGTGGAACCATAATAGTCACGACACACATGTTAACCCCTATTTACGGTCATCCATCATAGATGTTTTAAATAATACCGTTATCTTAAAGATATTATATTATATTTAGTACAGTATTTAAGTAAGTAAGTATAATCCAAAAAAGGGGAGGAAGGGAAAGAAAAGGGAGGAATAATCCCAAACCAAACAACGAAACGAACAGTCGTTATTAAAGGAATTGGTTATTATAAATTTAGTATAGTAGAGATAGCAGAATCTAATGGAGATAATAGAATCTGATCCTCAATAGGATACCTACGGACAATCTAAAAAATATATATAAATATCTGGGTAAAACAAATAGAAGAGGGGAACATAGTAAGAATCATTAGGACTGATTAATAAACGCATTGATATCCCACTCGATGTTTAAACCGTGAGGTACATAGCATTTAATTTGGTGTATCCACCAAGTTTCAAGTTTCGAGACCCCCCTTATGCTAGATTCTCCTCTCCAATGTGGAATAAACCGATCTATGACCTGGAAAATGGTCCCTGCTGGGTTACGGTCATGATGTAGTGCATAATGTTTTGGAACACTATGGTTAGTTTTACCTTTTTTGATTGCTGTAATGTGTTCCTTTACCCTAGTGGTGAAATTCCGTATTGTCCGACCAATATATTGTTTTTTACACGGGCATGTAATGAGGTATACAATATATGGGGTTTTGCATGTAGCAAATTGTTTCATTTTATATTCTTTGCCTGTGGTGGTGGAGTTGAAAATTTCTATTTTCCGCGCCTGACACACATTCCATTTGCACACTGTACATCTTCTGCAAGGATAGAATCCCTTAATGTCATGAAAGAATGATATCTTATTTGGGGGATCTATCACATTAGGTGCGATTTGTCCCTTAATTGATGGAGCACCCCTGAATATAGTCGCTGCCTGTTCAGGTAGCACTGGGCCCAGAATGGTATCACTTTTCAATATTTTCCAATGTTTTTTAATAATGTCTCTAACTTGTTTGTATTGGGTGGAGAAATTCGTAAGGAAAGACCACTTATGTTTGGAATCTCCGTGTTTTATAGGTTTTTCTGATTGAGCAACCAATAGAGAGGCCCGGTCCATTTGGGCTACCTGTAGGATCTCCTTAGAAATAAGGGAATTATCATAACCTTTTTCGCAGAAACGTGTTTTTAAAATTTCAGCTTGTAGGAAGTAGTCCGAAAGGTGAGAACAATTTCTCCTTATTCTCACCAGCTGGCTTTTTGGAATGGATTTAAGCCATAACTCATGATGGCAGCTATCGGTCGGAATGTATCCGTTCCGATCCGTAGCCTTGAAATATGTTTTAGTTTCCAAAAGTCCATTATTGGATATGATCTCTAAATCCAAAAAATGAATCCTGGACGAGCTGGCTTCGTATGTCAAATGGATGCCTCTCTGGTTTGCATTCAAGGTAGTAATAAATGCATCCAAAGAGTCCATGCTCCCCCTCCATAGGAGGAGGATGTCGTCTATGTACCTCACCCACAGAGCTAGCTCCGGGGGTTTTAAAGCATAGACGACATCCTCCTCCCATTTAGCCATGAAGATGTTCGCCAGGCTGGGAGCAAATTTTGCTCCCATGGCCACTCCCTTTGTTTGTAGGTAAAATTGGTCATTGTACCAAAAATAATTAGCACATGTGGCAAATTTGAGTAGATCCATAATGAACTTTCTTTGTGTTCGGGGGATATTACCCTCTCTTGAGAGGAAACACTCAACTGCTTCCAGGCCCTGCGTTTGGGGTATAGATGTATATAAGGACGTGACGTCCGCGGTGGCTAATATTATAATCCTAGTGTCTGTGACTTTCTGTAATTTCATAATAGTATCTCTGGTGTCCTTTAGAAAGGAAGGAACAGCTTGAACTATCGGTTGGAGGAAAAAATCGATGTATTTCCCTACCCGGGAAGTTACAGAATTAATGCCGCTGATAATCGGACGTCCTGGCGGGTTAGTCACATTTTTATGTACTTTCGGCAGATAATACATGATAGGAATACGTGGTGCCACTGGTACTAAAAAGTGTTTTTCTTTTTTATTTATAATACCCAATTGTGACCCAGTATATACCAGGTCCATTAGTTTCTTTTTATATTCTAACGTTGGGTTTTTTGGAGGCGGCGGTATGTCTCCACATCACCAAGGATCCTAGTCATCTCATTGTGGTAATCACTTTTGTCAAGGATAACCACCCCTCCTCCCTTATCCGCAGAACGGATGATGAGGTTCTTTCTTTCACACAGTGACTTTAATCCTATTTTAAACTTTGGGTCATTATATATCCTTTTGGGGGGAAGATCTTCAAGATCTTTCAAAACTAGGTCTCTGAATACTTTAATTGGAGGTGCTATAGGAGCTGGAGGGTTGAATAAAGATGGATTGCTCAATCCTGAATGTACAGTGTGGGTATTAGTCTGTGAACAAAGTGGTCTACTTGAATTTGACATAATATACCTTTGAATGTTTAATTTACGCACGTACTTCTGTACGTCAATAAAGGCAGAAAACTTGTTCAGTTTTTTAGGGGGGGCAAACTTTAAACCTTTCTCTAAAACAACCCTTTCAGCTTCCGAAAAGGTTGTTTTACTCAGATTAAAGATGCCTTTGTTTTCTATACCCGCTTTCTTTTTACGGGCGCGCCTCCCCCCTCTGGTGCCCCGTTTTGTTCTCCATAGTGTGGGGGGCCTTCGTTCTGTTTGCGAAAACCCTCCATCCTTGGAGCCCTAGGGAACCGTTGATTGTAATTATACGGGGACCTTTCTGGGTAGTCATTATCCCTGGTTCTATAGGAGTAATGAGAATTGTAATTCTTGTTTTGTTCCTCTCTCAGAGGAGAGAACCTGTTATAGGTCCGAAGGGGTGTCCTTTGGGGATATGGTTCATAGTGATAGTAATCATCATGACCCCTATATCCACCTTGTGGTGAGGAGTCACGGGGACCCTGTTCGTTGTATGAAACACGGTCTCGTTTCTTGTTACAGTAAATACAGCTACCTGAAGAAAATTGCTGGTGTTCTTTTGATCCTATTAGTACCACAGTCAGGCAGCTAGACTATTTACAGTTAGTGCAGTGCGTCCTGCTCACAGTGTTCTGCTAAACCTACAAGTTAGTGGGGTGCGTCCACCTCACAGTGTTCAGCTAAACCTACAAGTTAGTGGGGTGCGTCCACCTCACAGTGTTCAGCTAAACCTACAAGCTAGTGGGGTGCGTCCTGCTCACAGTGTTCAGCTAGATCCGTTTCTGTTATCTTCTTACTGACAGGCAGGCTTGTCTTGTTACAGTAAATACAGCTACCTGAAGAAAATTGCTGGTGTTCTTTTGATCCTATTAGTACCACAGTCAGGCAGCTAGACTATTTACAGTTAGTGCAGTGCGTCCTGCTCACAGTGTTCTGCTAAACCTACAAGTTAGTGGGGTGCGTCCACCTCACAGTGTTCAGCTAAAGCTACCTGTAGAAGGTTGGTGGTGTTCTCATACTACAGGCAGGCAGTTGATTTTGCTAGCTGCAGTATCAGTACATATATATATTATATATACATATATATATATATCCCAGCTTAGTGCAGCTACAGGCCATTAGTATGTCTGGAAGGCCAAGAAGGAGAGGCAGACAGTCACAAGCCAATAAGAGAGGGCAAGCAGGCTCTGTGTCTAGTGCTGGTCGTGGAGATGGTGCATCCTCATCAGCACGTGGCCATGGGACACGCTTGGCCTTTTTTTCGGCAGCTGGCCATGTTGAGCCGCAACATGCGGAAGACTTGGTCGAGTGGATGACCAAGCCGTCCTCATCCTCCTCATCCTCTCTCACCCATGCCCAGGGTACTTTGTCTGGCAAAGCAGCGGCCTCTTCCCTCGGCTCAATGTCATCAGTGACTCCTTCCCTAGCCCCACCATGTCCTCCTGAGGAGTCCCTCGAACTGTTTGACCACAGTGTTGGGTACATGCTCCAGGAGGATGCCCAGCGTTTGGAAGGCTCTGATGATGATACTGAGCTCGATGAAGGCAGTAACACGAGCACGGACAGAGGGGGTGCCCAAGAAGGACAGCAATCTGGCAGTCATGCTCCCCCTGCTGCAGCATACTGCCAGGTTTGCTCCAGTGATGAGGAGGGAGGGGATGATGAGGTCACTGACTCAACGTGGGTGCCTGATAGGAGAGAGGAGGAGGAGGAGGAGGCGGCACATCACCAACGAGGCAGGATGCCCTCCAGGGGCCAGCCTAAGGGCAGCACATTGACTGCATCACACCCCAAAGCTCCACATGTGCAGGGCGCTGCAGTCTCTGCGCGTTATTCAAAAAGTTCTTTGGTGTGGGCCTTTTTTGAGACGAGTGCATCAGATCGCACCGCTGCTATTTGCAACATATGTCTCAAGCGTATCTCGCGTGGCCAAAACATCTCCCGCTTGGGTACCACATGCTTGACCAGACATATGTTGACCTGCCATGCAGTTCGTTGGCAAGCGTATCTAAAAGACCCACACCAAAGAACAAAGAGGACCTCTGCTTGCTCCTCATCAGCTGAGATTTCCAACCCCACTAGACCTTCAGTCCTCTCTGAGACCTGCACTGAGAGGAATGAAGGTGTAGAATTAGGTGTGTCACAGCCACGTACTTGTGGGCAATCTGATTTTGGTACACCGACGTCAGATTGTACCAGGCAAATTTCCCTGCCCCAGCTGCTGCACCGCCGAAAGAAGTTTGCTCCCAGCCATCCACATGCCCAACGGTTGAATGCTAGCTTGGCAAAATTGCTAGCACTTCAACTGCTGCCTTTTCAGTTGGTAGACTCTGCCCCCTTCCGTGAGTTTGTGGAATGTGCGGTTCCTCAGTGGCAGGTACCCAAACGCCACTTTTTCTCACGGAAGGCGATTCCGGCTCTCTACCAGCATGTGGAAGGCAATGTCCATGCCTCGCTGGACAGGGCGGTCAGCGGTAAGGTGCATATTACCGCTGACTCATGGTCCAGCAGGCATGGACAGGGACGTTACCTAAGTTTCACGGCGCATTGGGTGACTCTGCTGGCGGCTGGGAAGGATGCAGGACAAGGTGCAGTAGTGTTGGAGGTTGTTCCGCCACCACGCCTCCAAAATGCTAATGATTGTGACACACCTCTCTCCTCCACCCCCTCCTCTTCTTCTTCCTCCATGGCCTCTTCCTCGGAACCAGCGGTGCTCCGTAGTCGTTCAAGGGGCTACGCAAGTACGCAGGCCAAAAGATGCCATGCGGTGCTTGAGCTGGTGTGCTTGGGGGACAGGAGCCACACTGGGGCAGAGGTTCTGTCAGCTCTGCAGGGGCAGGTTCAGAGGTGGTTGACGCCACGCCAACTTAAGGCAGGAATGGTGGTTTGCGACAATGGCACCAACCTCCTCTCTGCCCTCCGACAGGGACAAATGACCCATGTGCCCTGTTTGGCTCACGTCCTTAACTTGGTGGTGCAGCGGTTCTTGGGCAGGTACCCGGGCTTACAGGATGTCTTGAGGCAGGCCAGGAAAGTCTGTGTGCATTTCCGCCGGTCATATAATGCCAGTGTTTGGCTGACGGACCTCCAAAAGGAGTTTAACCTGCCCAAGAACCGCCTAATCTGTGACATGCCCACCAGGTGGAACTCAACGTTGGCCATGCTGCAGCGGCTGCACACGCAGCAGAGGGCCATCAATGAGTACCTGTGCGACTATGGCACCAGGACAGGGTCAGGGGAGCTTGGTTTTTTTTCCCCACGCCAGTGGGCCATGATCAGGGATGCATGCACTGTCCTGTCACCATTTGAGGAGGCCACGAGGATGGTGAGCAGTGACAGTGCATGCATCAGTGACACTGTCCCCCTTGTCCACCTGTTGGAGCACACGCTGCGTGGAATAATGGACAGGGCACTTGAGGCAGAACAGAGGCAGGAAGAGGAGGACTTCCTTAGCTCTCAAGGCCCCCTTTATCCAGACAGTGTTCCTGCGTGCCCGCCGATCACACAGGAAGAGGACGAGGAGGAAGAGGAAGAGGAGGAGGAGGAGGAGGAAGATTGTGTCAGTATGGAGGTGGAGCCTGGCACTCAGCATCAGCAGCAGTCTTTAAGGGATCAGTCCCAAGAAACACATGGACTTGTACGTGGCTGGGAGGAGGTGGCTGCGGACCATGTCGTCCTTAGTGACCCAGAGGACTCCGGACCGAATGCCTCAGCAAACCTACGCTGCATGGCCTCCCTGATCCTGCAAAGCCTGCGTAAGGATGCTCGTATTCGTGGTATCAAGGAGAAGGACCAATACTGGCTGGCAACCCTCCTTGATCCACGTTACAAGGGTAAGGTTGCGGACCTTATCTTGCCATCGCAGAGGATGAAACATCTTCGGGAGGCCTTGCAGAAAGGTCTGTGCAACGCGTTCCCAGAGACTGGGAGGTTACAAACTCCTGTTTCTGGACAACGTGTTGCTGAGGCTTCGGTCAGTCAAAGAAGGAGCGGTGGAGAAGGTGGCCGTCTGACCGATGCGTTCAGACAATTTTTTGGTCCGCAGCCCCAAGGTATGATCGGTTCCAGCAACCATCGCCAGCGTCTGTTTTACATGGTGCAGGAATACCTAGGGGCAAGATCAGACTTGGACACCTTTCCCACCAAAAATCCTCTGGGTTACTGGGTCTTGAGGATGGATCACTGGCCAGAGCTTGCACAGTATGCAATTGAGCTACTGGCCTGTCCTGCATCCAGCGTTCTTTCGGAACGCACATTCAGTGCTGCTGGAGGCGTGGTAACCGATCACAGGGTGCGTCTGTCCACTGACTCAGTCGATCGACTGACCTTCATAAAAATGAATGAGTCTTGGATCACCACCAGCTACCAAGCACCTGATGCTGATGTAACCGAATAATTTTTTTTGAAATCTCAGATCCCTTCAAAGACTGCCTATGCTGATGCTGAGTGACTATCCCTGAGTAATTATCCTCTTCCTCCTCAATCATCACGCTGATAGCTTGTAAGAACATTTTTGGTTCTGGGTGCCACCACCAGTGCCTAAGGCACAATTTTTCAGCCCCTGTTTAACAGGGGCGTGTAATTACGATTTTTGATGTAATACTTTGCAGCAGGGCTCGTTCCTGCATTCCAACTAGAGTGTCTGTGAGGGGTTGCAGTGTTGTGGCACCAGCACCAGTGCCTAAGGCCCAATTTTTCAGCCCTTGTTTAACAGGGGCGTGTAATTACAATTTTTGATGCAATACTTTGCAGCAGGGCTCGTTCCTGCATTCCAACTAGAGTGTCTGTGAGGGGTTGCAGTGATGTGGCACCAGCACCAGTGCCTAAGGCCTAATTTTTCAGCTCCTGTTCAACAGGGGCATGTAATTACAATTCTTGATCTAATATTTCACAGCAGAGCCCTGTGAGGGCTTACAGTGTTGTGGCCACAGCAACACCTAAGGCCCAAATTTCTGCTGAGTATATAGGGCAGGACCCTACTTTCAAACAACTAACTTACAAACGACTCCTACTTGCAAACGGAAGGAGACAACAGGAAGTGAGAATAAATCTACCCCTAGGAAGGGAAATTCTCTCCTGTAAGAGTTAATATGGGAAAAACATTTCTCCTTTCCACTGATGCTTTCCAATCCATTGGGACAAAAAGTGAGGTGAAATCTTCTGAAGAGGAGGAAAGACAGCAAAACAAATGTCACAGGGGTGATAACCCTTCCCTATGTTTTCCAAAAAGCTTAAAAAAGATTTTTTGGCTGGAGCTAAACACGTTAAAAATGTACCCGTTCAAAATTACAAAGAGATTCTACTTAACAACAAACCTACAGCCTGTATACTGCTGTTCAGAGTATATAGGGCCTGGTGGCCCCACACCTTTCCTTATTTTAATTTGGGTGCGGGGTTCCCCTTAATATCCATACAAGACCCAAAGGGCCTGGTAATGGACTGGGGGGTACCCATGCCGTTTGTCTCACTGATTTTCATCCATATTGCCAGGACCCGACATTACATTAAACCCGTAAGCAGTTTTAAATGAGATTTTTTCCTTTAAAAATGACATTTGGTGCAGGGACTGTTCTAAACACGGGAAACACGCGCCACTTTACAGGCATACTATAGACACCCCTCAGGTACGATATTTAAAGGAATATTTCACTTTTTTTTTTTTTTTTACTTTAAGCATCATTAAAATCACTGCTCCCGAAAAAACGGCCGTTTTTAAAAGTTTTTTTGCATTGATACATGTCCCCTGGGGTAGGACCCGGGTCCCCAAACCCTTTTTAGGACAATACCATGCAAATTAGCCTTTAAAATGAGCACTTTTGATTTCGAACGTTCGAGTCCCATAGACGTCAATGGGGTTCTAACGTTCGTGCGAACTTTCGGTCCGTTCGCAGGTTCTGGTGCGAACCGAACCGGGGGGTGTTCGGCTCATCCCTAATTGTCATGATTACCTATGTGTTGGCCCTCTATCTCCAGGATTGCATGTTCCTTAAGGTCTGTCTTGACAAACCACACCTGTAAAAATACTATAATTTTGACCAAGGCACTAATTTGGCAAACTGCAATGGTGCCCCTGCAAAACTTTGGATTCAAGGGGCTTTAAAATGTTTCCAGGTATTTGAGTTTAGCATTGTGCATATGGCACAGAACACTGCGGGGTAATGTATAAAAATTGTACTAAAGTGGACATTGCTTGTAGGCCAAAGTCATCACCTCCTCCTCACGCTCCATCATGTGTGGTCAAAGCTGCAGTGTGCTCAGAGAGAGTACAGTGTATGAATTTGTGAACATGATGACCTGTATTTTAATACACTTGGGTTTGGGTCACTTCAGGAGATAAATATTAAATCTCTGCAATCCAATGAGTAAATCAATTCACCATTAGAAAAATGGAGAAATCTTTCAAAGTAAGTTTAAAAGTAAAAACATTATGAGTAGAATTCTGGGAAGAAAGCCACAGCAGGTCTGACCCTACTGTAATTGTTAAAGGTAATCAATAGACTTTTTATGGTTTCTAGATATACATGTGAATGTAATAACCTTAACCTTTGTCACCAGTTTGATTACAATGTGGCAGCAGCACTGTGACCACAGGTCAGTTGCTAAACATCTTTGGTTCCTGTGTGCTTCATAAATAAGCAGAAGAACAACACAGAGCTATATAATCAATACATGAGAGCTGCTGTGGTTTTTTTTTTGTTTTGTTTTTTTTGTTTTGTTTTTTTTGTTTTGTTTTTTTTTTTTTAAGTTAAGGATAGCATGAGCAATGGTTTACACCTGTTAGCTTTTTTTTTTTTGTCTGGGTTCCATTGGGGAGACTTCACTCACTTCTTTCCCAGAGACACAACAGGTGATTGGAAATTCCCTCTTAGACAGTTATAACCGGAACAGGTGTCTCCATTGGAAGAATTCCATTTAATTCCCGTCCAGTGACAACTTCAGTGAAACCCAAAAACAAACATTTATTATAGTGTAGCTTACCAATTCTTAGATGTGCTGGCTGCATTTGTTTGGGTACAGTGTTGCATGACCGCGCAATTGTCATTCAAAGCGCAGAAAATTGTCCTGGGCAGGAAAGGGTTTAAAGTGACCAGTATTGAAGTGGTTAAAAAAAAAACGGCTTGTTTATCATATTATCTATTGGCTAATAAAACAAGCAGATTCTGTCTTTATATAGTTGCCACTCAACAGCTGTGTGTTTCAGAGCAGGTAAACTAAGAAAGTGTAATTATATAAATGCATAACGTACACTCACACCGGTACAAATACCCTTTTTAGGGGACCATTTTACATGCAGAACAGGCGTTGATGGTTCTTCAATCATTCATGTGAGGACATTGACTTCTGTGCTTTTCTGTTTTCTAGCTGTCTAAACTTTCCCTTGCTTTTGTAGAAGCATAAAATAGCTATGCTACCATCTACTGGTCATGTTGGGTAGTACATGGTAAGTTTAGCATATTGGGGTGACATAGCTACTGTACCTGAGGCCAGAAGAGTTTGCTTGGTGACATTACCATACATGATCCAATATTGCCATAGAACACATGACTTTTGCTGTGATTTTTTTATATTGTTTAACTTTTTTTTATTATTTAAAGTCATTACTGCCATGGCAAGTGTAGTACACACTACCACATTTACCTTCTCCCTGAACAGCATAGCTAGAAACTCTCAGTATAAGCCATCTCTGACTTTTCACCTGCTGTCCTGACTTTACAAGTCTAATTAAATCAATGTAACTAACTTCCAACTGGGGAGAGGACAATGCACAGAGCCCCCTATCTTAACAATGACCATAGAGGGTCTTCTATTTGAACCAATATCATCCAGCTAATTGAAATGATCAATTTGTAGCAGGTTGGTCTCAGAAGCCCTTAAAGTGGAGTTCCATCCCCCCCCCCAAAAAAAAATTAATGTGCTTAAAAAAAATAAAAAAAAAAAACATTTGGAGAAATTTTTTTTTTACTCGCCTCTAAATGCCTGTTGCTAGGGGATCCCTCGTAGTCTGCCTCCTTCGGCGCCTGGGCTCCTGACGTCACTTCCCTCGGCACAGGAAGGGAGATCGCCTCTCCACCCTCCCTCTTGTCAATCATCTGGGACAAGTGAGTGCATGCGCAGTGGGTGCCCAGCTGTGAAGCCACAGCCAGGCACCCACAGTTAAAATGCTGGCGCCGCCGAGCGGAGGGGGGGGATGAGCGGGGCTTTGATCCCCTGCATTGCTGGACCCTGGGACAGGTAAGTGTCTGATTATTAAAAGTCAGCAGCTGCAATATTTGTAGCTGCTGACTTTAAATTTTTTTATTTTTTTTTTAAGTGGGAACCCCGCTTTAAAAGTGGCAGTGCTAAACATGAGTATTTCCTACTGTGATGAGCACCTGTAATGTGCTAATAATAACATACAGAAATGTGACAAATAGATTCAAAGGATATTCATATAGACCAGGGGGTCACCAAACTTTCTAAGAAAAGGGCCAGTTTATTGTCCTTCAGACTTTAAGGGGTCGGACTATAGCCAGTAGAAAATCCCCTGGCATCAATAGGAGTAAACAGTGCCCCATCACTAGTATTAGCAGGAGGAATTGTGCCCTATTGTTGGTATTAGGGGAAGGAGTAGCGCCCCATCATTGAGAAATGTATATATGGGTAAGATTGGCGCTGTTAAGTGTTACTTAGTTATGTGACAGAGTATGTTAATAAAAATCCTTGGAAGATTAAATGAAAAAAAGTGTACTGTCACTTTAAGACATCATCATATAAGGTGCAAATGTGGTAAATGTGCAAACACACTTAATAAAGTGTTCAAAAAACTGATCAATGAGTATGTGTCCAACAAGTGTCTATTTCTTTAGTGATTCCAAAGTGCATAGATCCGCAAAAGAACATCAACCTACCAAAAAATACATATAAAATCCATTCAATTTTAAAGTTCATAAAAAATAGTGGTAAAGTGAAAAAAATATTTTAACCACTTCTAACTTTTAACCCCCTTCCTGACCAAGCCCTTTTTTGCGATACAGCACTGCTTCGCTTTAACCACTTGCCAGCCAGCTGCTGCAGTTTTACTGCAGCAGAATGGCACAGCAAGGCAAAACGACGTTATGCAACGTCGCTTCACCCTGTGACCACTAGGGGCGCGTGCGTGCCCGGCAGTCGCGATCACCTCCGGGCTCCCGTGATCGCTGGTGACACACCGATAACCGTGATCTGTGTGTGTAAACACACAGTTTCCGGTTCTCTGAGGGGAGAAGAGACTGATCGTCTTTTCATACAAAGTATGAACAGCGATCTGTTATCTTTCCTAGACAGTCCCCTCCCCCCTTCAGTTAGAACACAGAGAGGGAACACATTAACCCCTTGATCACATTTTTACAGTATTCAATGCATTTTTATAGCACTGATCACTGTATAAATGCCAACGGTCCCAAAAATGTGTCAAAAGTGTCCGATGTGTCGATCCTAATGTCGCAGTCCTGATAAAAATCGCAGAACGCCGCTATTATTAGTAAAAAAAAATGTTAAAAAATAAAAATGCTATAAATCTATCCCCTATTTTGTAGATGCTATAGCTTTTGCGCAAACCAATCAATATACGCTTATTGCGATTTTTATTACCAAAAATATGTAGAAGAATACATATCGGCCTAAACTGACAAAAAATTCGCTTTTTTTTTTTTTAAAAATGGGGATATTTATTATAGCAAAAAGTATAAAATATTGCGTTTTTTTCAAAATGTATGCTCTTTTTTTGTTTATAACGCAAAAAAAATAAAAACCGCAGAAATGATCAAATACCACCAAAAGAAAGCTCGATTTGTGGGGGAAAAAAAGGTCATCAATTTTGTTTGGGTGCAGCGCCGCATGAGCGGGCACCTGTCAGTTAAAGCGACGCAGTGCTGAATCCCAAAAAATGGCTCAAAAAATTAAGCAGCCAAATTTTCGGGGGTTAAAGCGGTTAACAGACAATTGTGTGGTTGTAATCAAACAAAATTGACGTCCTTTTTTCCCCACAAAAAGAGCTTTATTTTGGTGGTATTTAGTTACCTCTGAGGTTTTTATTTTTTGCACTATAAACAAAAAAAGCGCCAATTTTGAAAAAAAATGCAATATTTTTTACTTTTTACTATAATAAATATCCCCCCCCAAAAAAATCTAAAAAAACTCATTTCTTCCTCAGTTTAGGTCAATATAGATTCTTCTACATATTTTTAGTAAAATAAAAAATAAAGACGCAATAAGCATATATTGAAGGTTTGCGCAAGTTATCGTGTCTACAAAATAGGGGCTAGATTTATGGCATTTTTACTGTTTTTTTTTATTAGTAATGGCAGCAATCTGCCATTTTTATCATGACTGCAACATAGCGGCGGACACATCGGACACTTTTGACACTATTTTGGGATCATTGACATTTATACAGCAATTGGTGCTATAAAAATGCACTCATTACTGTATAAATGTCACCGGGAGGGAAGGGGTTAAACACTAGGGGGTGATCAAGGGGTTAAGTGTGTTCCCTCAGTGTGTTCTCACTGTAGGGGGGATGGGCTTACTAGAACATGACAGAGATCACTGCTCCCAATGATGGGGATCTACTGCTCCCAGTGATGTTGCTAGACAGAACAGGGAAATGCCTTGTTTATATAGGCATCTCCCCATTCTGCCTCTCTGTGCCACGATCGCGGACATGCCCGCTAGCCACCAATGACAGAGTGAGGTACGGGTACGTGGTTTTGTGCATCCGTGCTATTCTGCCAACATATATCGGTGTAGTCCGGTCGGTAAGTGGTTAATCAACAGATTTGGTGACTCTTCACATGTGCTCCCCCCTCAGGTCCTCACTTGCCAATGGGATGTACCCCTGCAGGGGTAAAAGGTCTCACAATGGAGTCAGCTCTTTGTCCTGCGTTCCCTCTTTGACATCCACGATCTTTCAATGCACTCACAAATAAATGGTTAAGAAAAAAAGGGATCCCATCGTGTAAATCCGTAAATAAGAGTTTATTGCATAAAAGTTTAGCAAAAAGCACTGTCACTAGTGCCAAAAGGTAGTACATGATATAGAACAAAATCGTCTGGGACGCCTTGCGTTCCACAGACCAGAAACTCCAAAGCCAGAAGTGACGCTGTAGGCTTTACCCTACGCATTTCGTCATGCAGACATCAGGAGCGATGCCACCTTCGTACACCTCACGCCCTTTATACCATGCAGTTGCCCAGCAATGTGCCCATACCAGCACCCATTTTTTAGTGAATTCAAGTTTCTTGTGATGGACTTCACACAGCACTAATGCTAATAGTTAATTTTAGGGTTGTCCCGATACCGATACTAGTATCGGTATCGGCACCGATACCGAGCATTTGCCCAAGTACTTGTACTCGGGCAAATGCTCCCGATGCCTCCCCCGATACCTTGATTGTCAGCTGTGATCGGCGCGTGGGGGAGTTACAAGATTCTCCCCCAGCGGCTTTCACCAGCTTTAGTGACAGACAGCGGTGATCGCTCACAGCTGACTGTCACTGCATCCTCCTCCGTGCCCCCTCCTTTCCTCTGTCCCTCTCCGCTGTCCCCTCGTTCTGCTCTTATCTGTCCTTATCTGTCCCTCTCCGCTGTCCCCTCCGTTCTGCTCTTATCTGTCCCCTCCGTTCTCCCCTTCAGTTCCTCCGTCCTCCCCCTCCTTCCTTTGTGTATGGATAGAGTCAGCTGACTCTGTCCATTCACATAACTGAAACATTGTAATCTTCTGTGATTACAATGTGTCAGTTTATGAATGGAGAGAAGCTGCGGTCTTCTCTCCATTCATTGTCAGTGCAGCTGACGCTGCAGAGAAAGGGACTGGGGATTCTCTATCCTCTGTCTCTTTCTCTGTCTCAAGGGGGAGATATCAGAGGTCTGTTAAGACCCCTGATATCTCACCAAAGCCCCCCAAAAGGGCTGATTAAAAAAAAAAAAAAAAAAACAATAAAGAATAAAAGAAATATTATTGTAAAAAATAAAAATTGTAAAAAAAAAAAAAATAACACACACATACAACGTTCACCCCCTCCCCCCCCCCCCCCCCCCCCCCAAAAAAAGCAAGCACTGTTAAAAAAAAAAAAAAAAATGAAAAAAAAAAACACTGTCACGTGACATTAAAAAAAAAGTATCGGTAATCGGTATCGGCGAGTACTTGAAAAAAAAGTATCGGTACTTGTACTCGGTCCTAAAAAAGTGGTATCGGGACAACCCTAGTTAATTTCCTACACCTGATCGAGATCAATTGTGCTCAATGTTGTCTCTATTCAGGTTCTCAATTCATTCATCATTGGCTTCAGTGGGAGGAATAGTGCACCATTGTTGGTGTCAGTGGGAGGAATAGTGTACCATTATTGGTGTCAGTGTGAGGAATAGTGTCCCGTCATTGGCATCAGTGGGAGTAGTGCACCATCGTTGGTGTCAGTGGGAAGAATGGTGCCTCATCAGTGGGAGGAAACGTGCCCCAACGTTGGTGTCATTTGGAGGAATAGCGCACCAGCGTTGGCATTAGTGGGAGGAATAGTGCTCCATCGTTGGTATCAGTGGTAGGAATAGTGCCCCATCATTGGTGTCAGTGGATGGAATAGCGCACCATCATTTGTGTCAGTGGAAGGAATAGTGCACCATCGTTGGCAGCAGTGGGAGGAATATAGTGCCCCATCATTGGTATCGGTGGGAGGAGTAGTGCCTCATTGTTGGCATTAGTGGGAGGAATAGTGCACCATCGTTGGTGTCATTGGGAGGAATAGTGCCTCATTATTGGTGTCAGAGGGAGGAATAGTCCTCATCATTGGCATCAGAGAGAGTAATAGTGCACCATCACTGGTGTCAGTGGGAGGAATAGTCCTCATCGTTTTTGTCAGTGGGAGGAATAGTGCCTCATTGTTGGTGTCAGTGGGAGGAATAGTGCCCCATTGATGGTGTCAGTGGGAGGAATAGTGCCCTATGGGCCAAATAAAGGCAAACAAAAGGCCACAATCCAGCTCCCAGGCTACAGTTTGACGACCAATGATATTGACCTTTCAATAAATCATTGGATTTTGAGATGATGGGTATTACTTTGGGACAAAGGCATACCTCAAGTCAAACTCTTAGCCATTGGGGTTAGAGTGCACTTGTTTCATGTCCAAACCAATAAAACAGGGGGAACTCCCCAGATATTATTATTATTATTATACAGGATATATAATAACCACTTGATGACCAACGACATACCCATATGTTGCTGGACTTTGAGTGGGTTTTCTTTTTGGACTTTGACATTTTTTTTCAGCTGGCAGTCGTCTTTCCTGTAAAAACAATCCTAGAAGCTAATTAGCCACTGGATTGCTTTTACAAGCGGCGGGAGGGGATGTTCCCTCCCCCCTCCTCCCTTTAGTGGCTCTCCCATTTCACCGGGAGATCCTAGTGTGCAACCGGCAGTTGTGCCGGCTGACTTTCGAGTTGACCGAGGACCGGAACGGCCCCGATCATCTCTAAGGTCTGTGAAACCGGAAGCAATGAGCTTTTAATCACTTCCAGTTTTACTAGTTGCATACAAACCATTAGTGGTTTGAAAAAAGCATCTTGGTATGATCCGAAGCTTTTAAGGGTGGAGGAGAGTATCTGTGGTCTAATAGACCACAGATCTCTTAGTAAAGAGTGCCTGTCACTGCCTATTGCTATCACGGGGGATATTTATATTTCCCGTGATAACAATAAAAGTGATCCAAATAAAATAAAAAAATTAAAGGGACAGTGTAAAAAAAAAAAAAAAAAAAAGTATAACTTTTTTTTTAAAGTGCCCCCACCCCCCACGCAAAGGAGAATGGGAGAATGCATGCGTCGGTCTTGCACGCATACGTAAACAGGGATTGCATCAGACATTTGAGGCATCACTGCAAACATCAGATCGAGAGCAATAATTCAAACAACAAGCCTCCTGTGTAAATCTAAAGCGGTAACCAATAAAGGCTTTTAAACCTATGGATAATAAAATGTACATATTTTGTTGCTGTTGCACAGGTGTGTGCAATTTTAAAGTGTGACATATTTTGTATCTGTTTACTCAGTGTAACATCATTTATACTTTAATATAAACACAGTGTTTCAAATGATCTACAAATAGACTAAATTGTCACACTAGACAGCGCTAATGTTGAGCAGTTATCAGCTAAACATGCGGCCAACAACACATGCATAGGAAAATCCTGTAAAAGAAAGTCCCTTAGGAGAAAGTCCCTTGAAAAGAGAAGTGATGTAAAGTTCAGGGTGTAGCTCCAAAAAAAATAAATAAATAAATAAATAAATATTTTTAATCAGGTGATCATGAAAACATTCCTCAGCGTGCACCTTCCACCGATCACTACGAATTCCACCCAGTGCGACCACTCTCCCCCTAGGGGGTTAAACTCACCAGAATTGGGAAGTAATAGAGCATTCAGAATACTAATCCATGTCAGCAACTTGTTGTTAACATCACTCATGAAGGATCACGGATGTTCGGGGCTCATAATAAGTCAAAAAAACAGAGAGTATTACGCTATGTGCGCTTCTCTGTTTATTGACTAAATTCCCTTCCACATATAAAAAACAACACCCCCCCTTCAATAAATACACGTACATCAATTTTCTTATAAAACGAGCAATCAATCAAGCAGGTAGTGACAGTGTGTCTACTTCACCATGAGACGCCAGCGCCGCTACACAGGAGACGTTGACCACTTCCTGGTTATGCAGTTGGTTCAGGTGGAGCGCACGCGTCACTTCCTACGTCGCGTAAGCCACGCCATGACGCGTTTCGTCATATCCTGACTTCGACAGAGGGCGTGGCTACACGACGCACTCATCGGCTTAAATATCCCTTTACAACCCGCCTAGCCAATCACAGCGCGACAAGGGTGCCGTTGGGTGCACGTCGCCAGCCCCAGTCCACACTGACGGCTTGTTAAGAAGGGGGAAAGGGGCAATAAGGCTCTGCACATATTACACAAGCATAAAATTAAAAAAAACAAAAAGGATCAGATATAAAAAACTTAGAATAAGTGAATATACATCCTCGTCAATCACATGAGCCAGTCCCTAGATATACAAATAACTATACAACGTCACTACACAGCAATAGGTACTACCCATAAAACGCACTGTGAGTTGCATTCTAGCCTGGCGCGCTTTACCATTATGCTAGCAGATCTAAAAAAAGATGATTTACTTCAAATTAATATGTGTAGGTTAGGGACACCACTGCTCACCATGTTCCTATTGGTATAGACACTAAATCATATAAAGACATCTACACTCACAAAATGTAAATGTACACAGTTATGAAACAGTGAGATATCACAATACATAAAAAGAAGAATAAATAAAAAAAGGAAGACACTGATGCACACTACATTTACACTGCTGCACAGTGTCCTCTCACAAAATCATTGAGGTCACGCAGCTAAATGCTAATCTAGATACCTCAACTTCAAACAGGATTTAGCTGCGTGAACTCAATCATTTTGTGAGAGGACACTGTGCAGCAGTGTAAATGTAGTGTGCATCAGTGTCTTCCTTTTTTTATTTATTCTTCTTTTTATGTATTGTGATATCTCACTGTTTCATAACTATGTACATTTACATTTTGTGAGTGTAGATGTCTTTATATGATTTAGTGTCTATACCAATAGGAACATGGTGAGCAGTGGTGTCCCTAACCTACACATATTAATTTGAAGTAAATCATCTTTTTTTAGATCTGCTAGCATAATGGTAAAGCGCGCCAGGCTAGAATGCAACTCACAGTGCGTTTTATGGGTAGTACCTATTGCTGTGTAGTGACGTTGTATAGTGATTTGTATATCTAGGGACTGGCTCATGTGATTGACGAGGATGTATATTCACTTATTCTAAGTTTTTTATATCTGATCCTTTTTGTTTTTTTTTAATTTTATGCTTGTGTAATATGTGCAGAGCCTTATTGCCCCTTTCCCCCTTCTTAACAAGCCGTCAGTGTGGACTGGGGCTGGCGACGTGCACCCGCCGGCACCCTTGTCGCGCTGTGATTGGCTAGGCGGGTTGTAAAGGGATATTTAAGCCGATGAGTGCGTCGTGTAGCCACGCCCTCTGTCGAAGTCAGGATATGACGAAACGCGTCATGGCGTGGCTTACGCGACGTAGGAAGTGACGCGTGCGCTCCACCTGAACCAACTGCATAACCAGGAAGTGGTCAACGTCTCCTGTGTAGCGGCGCTGGTGTCTCATGGTGAAGTAGACACAATGTCACTACCTGCTTGATTGATTGCTCGTTTTATAAGAAAATTGATGTACGTGTATTTATTGAAGGGGGGGTGTTGTTTTTTATATGTGGAAGGGAATTTAGTCAATAAACAGTATTACGCTATGTGCGCTTCTCTATCTGTTTTTTTGACTTATTATGAGCCCCGAACATCCGTGATCCTTCATGAGTGATGTTAACAACAAGTTGCTGACATGGATTAGTATTCTGAATGCTCTATTACTTCCCAGTTCTGGTGAGTTTAACCCCCTAGGGGGAGAGTGGTCGCACTGGGTGGAATTCGTAGTGATCGGTGGATGGTGCACGCTGAGGAATGTTTTCATGATCACCTGATTAAAAAATGTTTTATTTTTTTTTTTGGAGCTAAACCCTGAACTTTACATCACTTCTCTTTTCAAGGGACTTTCTCCTAAGGGACTTTTTTTTACAGGATTTTCCTATGCATGTGTTGTTGGCCACATGTTTAGCTGATAACTGCTCAACATTAGCGCTGTCTAGTGTGACAATTTAGTCTATTTGTAGATCATTTGAAACACTGCGTTTATATTTATGTATTCTGTTTTAGACGGCTACTTTTTCCTGTTTTGATGTCTTTTTTCCTCTCTGCATAGCTGCAAAGTGGATTTTATTTGTATTTATGCACTTATGAATGTTTACTTGCATTTTTATACTTATCTGCATTTGGTATCAGCATAGTGACCTGGCGCTGAGTGGTGTTCCTGCAGGCCTGGTGAAGCACCTGTTTTTTCATTTAGATCATTTATACTTTACCAAACAATAGGGTATTATATAGTGTATTTTTTCACAAACAATTGCGTTTGAAAAATTGCTGCGCAAATGCCGTGTGACATAACACTCAGCATTTTATTCTCTAGGGCCTTTGCTTTAAATCATATATAATGTTTGGGGGTTTTAAGTAATTTTCTAGCAAAAAAATACAGATTTTCACGTGTAAACAAAAAGTGTAAGAAAAGCCCTGGTGTTCAAGTGGTTAAAGCCAGAGCAAAGAAAATGGAGTATTGCCCACAGCACAAAATCCGATTCATATTTTATTTTCCCATCCAAGACTCGACTAGTCACTATCACACGATGGCACTATTAGCCTTTGCTCCAGGGTCCATAAATCACTCCAGATACCAGAACTTTGAACATTTCTACATAGCACTGAGGAATGGGTCAGATTGACATACCACATTATTACTGAATTTAGAAAACCCAAATGACTACTTTCCAAGCAGTTTCTATAAATCATAAACACCAAAGTATTTTATTTCACACCCTAAGCAATAAAGAGTGAAGGTATTGCACAATACAACTGCAGTGTATGATATACTGTATGTACAGTTTTGTATTTTCTGAACTGAAGTAATTTACATTATTTATACATGCTGCCAAATATAAATTTTACATATCAAGTATGGCTGTAGGTGTTCCTCATTACTAACCCTTTGTATAATCCCTTTGAATAAATATGGACAATCTTTTTAGTATATTCAAAATTTACATATAAAAAGAGATCATCTAACTGAAAATTATCTTATCAATGTGAGCTAATGTTTTAAATTCTAATATCATTTATGAAGAGATATGCACATGGGGCCACCAAATATGTTCATTCCATAATCAGGCTTTGCTTCCAGCTCTGCAATGCATTCTTTATACATTGCAAACCCAAAACCAAAAATGTAATATATTGCAGCTTACTACTCCTTATATGTGATGGCTGCATTCGTGTTTTTGTTTTTTTCAGGATTTTTTACCCTTCATTTTGAGTTGGTGATCCTGCCATTAACACACTTCAGGAGGGAGATTTACCAAAACTGGTGCACACAGAATCTGGTGCATCTGTGTAAAGTAACCAATCACTTTCTAGGTTTTATTGACAAAGCTTAAAGCGGTAGTAAACTCAGCCATCCAAATCACAAAAAGTTATAAAGCCAGTATGCCAAAGCTTTCTACAACATTCTACATTATTAATTATCCCTCTTGGGTGTTCCTTACTTGTTTTGCCACTTATTTTCCTTTTCATGCTGCAGAGCGGTGATGACAGAGGCACGGCATCTCCCTTAACCACTTCCGCCCCGGAGGATTTTACCCCCTTCCTGACCAGAGCACTTTTTGCGATTCGGCACTGCGTCGCTTTAACTGACAATTGCGCAGTCGTGCGACGCTGTACCCAAACAAAATTGACGTCCTTTTTTTCCCACAAATAGAGCTTTCTTTTGGTGGTATTTGATCGCCTCTGCGGTTTTTATTTTTTGTGTTATAAACAAAAAAAAAAAAGAAGAGCGACAAAAAAAAAAAAAAAACACAATATTTTTTACTTTTTGCTATAACTAATATCCCCCAAAAATATATATAATTTTTTTTTTTTAATTTTAGTTTAGGCCGATATGTATTCTTCTACATATTTTTGGTAAAAAAAAAAAAAAAAAACGCAATAAGCGTATATTGATTGGTTTGCGCAAAATTTATAGCGTCTACAGGATAGTTTTATGGCATTTTTATTTATTTATTTATTTTTTTAATAGTAATGACGGCAATCTGTGATTTTTATCGGGACTGCGACATTATGGTGGACACATCGGACATTTTTTACATTATTTTGGGACCATTGTCATTTATACAGCGATCAGTGCTATAAAAATGCACTGATTACTGTGTAAATGACACTGGCAGTGAAGGGGTTAACCACTAGGGGGGAGTGAAGGGGTTAAGTGTGTCCTAGGGAGTGATTCTAACTGTTAGGGGATGGGCTTTAACACACAGGACAGTGATCACTGCTCTCGATGACAGAGAGCAGTGATCTCTGTCCTGTCACTAGGCAGAACGGGGAAATGCTTTGTTTACAAAAGCATTTCCCAATTCTACCTCTCTGTGACATGATCGCGGGCACCCGGCGGACATCGAGTCCGTGGGACCTGCGGTCACGGAGACCACGGCGGGAGCGCACCCGCAACACCACTTCTTAAAGGGGGCATACCTGTACGCCCTTTTGCCTACCAGCGCCATTCTGCGACGTACATTGGCGTGCGCTGGTCGGCAAGCGGTTAATTGACTGATGGTATAACGAGCATGCCGTATCGGGGGAAAAAAACGCACATGCCAGTGACGTCATTAAAGGGAACATTTTCTCCTGAATGGCAATGGTTAGTGTAATTTGAAAGACATAGTGAAAAGTCATAATGGAGAGTTTACTACAAGTTTAATTGAACAAGTGGAAGGTAGAAGCCGATTGGTTACTATGCACAGCTGAACCGCATTCTGTGTGCACCAATTTTAGTAAATCTCCCCTTTTCTGTCCTAGGGTCACAATGCTCACTCACTGCACTGTGTCTATGGAGGCAGCCGGGGCTGTCAGCTAGGCTTTATTTACAATATGTCTGCCCTTCATTACATAAGGGTTGATGGGCTTAGTAGAAACGAAAGAGAAATCTTGTAAAAATGGCAAAGTCACATCAACAATTAAACACTGAAATAAGTAAAAACATGTTCATGGTGAAAATATACATTTTCCCATTAAAGATAAAGGTCAAGCCAACAACTAAATACACATGAAATACATGAAAAGAAAAAAACAGTTTTACCTGGAAAAATGATCTTTTCTTCTGTCTTGTGATTTACACAGCTCTGCCATATAGCACAGTCCTGTTTGGTGGGGGAAAAGCCCTATTTATTTAAATTTGCTGCAGCTGGGTAACACTTCTAGGTCTTGTCCCTCTCCCAGCCTGTGACTGGACAGTGAAAGGAGAAGCAGTACTTTGATGGGCCCTGTCACTCTATTCTTTTCTCCTATCAGCACAATGGACTGTCTTCTTGTACTGCTTCCAGCTCTCTGAGTCTGCTGTACAGCAAGTCACTGATACCAGTTCAAATTCAGCGACCCTGATTGTGCTTAAAGTGGTTGTAAACTCTTGTGTTTTTTCACCTTAATGCATCCAGAGGAGGGCTGGAGTCATCCAGCAGCTGCCTCCAGCCCTCCTCTGGTACTCCTCCAGACCATAATCACACACAGAGGTTGGACTTGATGGACTTGTGTCCTTTTTCAACCTCACCTACTATGTAACTATACCTGGCACTTCCTGCTTCCTAGCTCCGCCCACAGTTTCTTCCCAGGAGCAGCCCAAAGTAAGGCTTCATGTACACGGGACGTTGTTCAACCTCTCCTGAACGATTTAACGTGACAGCTATATACCGGCGTCTAAAAACAGTTGTTTAACCACGTTTACATGCTGCATTTGCATCTAGAAGCATTTGTAAAAAAAAAAAAAAAAAAGATTTATTTTTTAAATGAAAACTGTCTGTAAACGGAAACGCTGTTAAACGTGAGTTACCACGTTTACAAGCTGTTACAGGCATTTGGCGTTTCAAATGCCTCTGACATCCGTCTGAACCCAAAAAAGGCTTCTAAACTCAACTGCCTAGAAACAACTATAAATGACCCTGTGTACTTGTATTGATAAGATAACAGAGGAGAGTTCAGGGGCAGCTGAAAAAAATGCGCAACTGCTCCTAAACCTTCATTTAGCAGCAGCAGTGTACATGAGGCCTAACTGTAATGCAAGGAAGCATTGGGGACACTTGACTTCTTATGGTGGGGGGACTCTTGTATATAAGGTGATGCCTACTATAAACAACATTATATATATATATATATATATATATATATATATATATATATATATATATATACACACACAAAATATTCTTGTTGTTGTTTATATAGTAGATGTCACTTTATATACATTAATTTTGAATTTTATGGTAAAAGATTATTAGATTAATGGCACTGCAGATATAGATTTCTTCATTTTTTTCAATATCCTTATGATGTTAATACAGCAGCTTGGGTCTTTTTTTAATAGTTGTTTGGGGTTAACGCAGAACTTTATATTATATTATATGATTTCGATTTGTTGTTTAAAGAAAGTTTACTTTACTAGAAATGAGTAAGGGATGCTTTACTGTCAAAAAATATAAATCTATATAAAAAGGGGTGTGAACAGTGGTCACTTCAGCACACCCCAGTAATATGTTTTCTTCTGTATTGTGGTATTTTAGTACACAAGCTTTTAGTCTGGAGAAAAGCTGTTAGTTCAGCCAAAAGCTGGTACACTGGAATTCTCAATGATGAAAAAAGATCAAGCACAAAACTGGAATGTGTAGTGACCGCTATCATACTATAGGGGCCATATGGAGAAGCAGCTTGAACCATATCCTGTTACCTGGAACACAGAAAACTATACTGGTTATTCTAATTATATACAAATACTACAATATACTGTATGTAAACAGCTGACAATTGGCTATTTAGTAAGGCAGTGCAAATAGTGATGTGCTGTAACTTATTATAACCGAACAAATGTCAGCCTACATCAATTTAGAGCAGTTAGATAAAAAGACTGGTAGTTATGGGTTACTGCACTTTGCATATTTCTCTTGTGTCTTATTATGGTGTAAGTCTATGCAAAATTTTAAAAAAAAAATATTTTTTTTTTGTTTTACTTAGCTCAGATAATTGTTTTAAAAAAACATTTTAAAGGCTCTGATACATCAAAAGGCAATGATTCTTGCATTAGTATTCGCCATATCTTCTTAGGACCAGTCTCAGGTAATGTTTTTAAACTGAACTCTTGGTACAAAATTTTCATTTAAATAAATTTCTCATTAACCACAAAAATGATAAAGCCTTTTTATGTGGATCAAATGATTTTGCATACCTAGTTATTGCCTTGTAAACATTGTGGTGACATCCCTGAAGAAAACTACAGGAAGGGGCGGAGACCAGACCAGTCACCGTACACAAGGAAATGAAACAGAAGTGAGCAGTCTTTATTACAGGAAGTTCCTGCATAGAATGGACGTTTCACAATGGATTACTGCAAAGATCTGGAAGAAATACTCACATCACCCCAAAAGTCAAGTAAGAGTACACATGCCTCTTGTAATTAGACAATATCTGCTTACCCCAGAGTTCAGCTTTAAATAAATGAGCACATTCAGTAGTGTTTCCACAGCTTATACAATTTGACAAGTATTGGTCAATTGATTCTCAGTTGGGTGAGTGTAGCTGTTCAGTGTGACCACAATGGAGACCTGGAGGGCCCAGCAAAGGTACACAAGATACAATGTCACTTTAATGTTTTGATTCCCACTCCTATTTGCCATTTTAAATGAGTGATAGTGTTCAGCTTGTCGAGTTCCAGTAATTGTATCACCGCAGTTAATGAAGCACACATTCATGATCCTTGGTCTGTGTATATAATGATAATCAGAATTTACAAATCTCTACAGAGAGTAGAAAAAGTTCCAAATTAAGTAGCCCAGGCAGCCAACATCTTCATGTCATCCTCATCCTCCACCTTCTTCCGTGATGAGGCTGTAGAAAAGCAAAACAAGGTTAAGTAATGAGGAACCTGAGCTGCGTAATTGAAAGATGAATTTAGAGCCTCTTGGGCAGATTAAGCCTGGGTTCACACTGCTGCGGTGCTAGACACATTCCTGTGCGAATTACATGCGGTGTCTCTGGGGTACGATTTAAGCCATGGATTTGTATGGCTCAAATCGCACCGCGTTCGCACCAATCTGGTGCAGGACCCTTTTTTGTCCGCACCAGATTTGTGAACACCCATGCAATCCGATTATGCAAATCGCGATGCGTTTTGCCAACTGATTGCGGGGTGTCGTTAACATACACTCTGCAATTGGTTCGCATGGACGGGTTGTGATTCAGATGCGGTACCGAATTTGCGTGACATCTAGTTTGAACCCAGAATGAGTGTTGATAAAAGGCATCATTTGTGATTTGCATGAGCCTGGGTTCACACTAGATGCAGTGCGAATTCACCGCAAATTCGCTGCAGATTCAGCACCACGTCTAAATTGCAACCCCTCTATGCAAACCGATTGCAGGGTGTATGTTAAGTTAACGACACCCCGCAATCGGTTTTCAAAAGACAGCGAGATCTGGTGCAGACAAAAAAAAGGGTCCTGCACCAGTTTGGTGCGAATGCAGTGCGATTTGAGCCATGAAAATTAATGGCTCAAATCACACCCCAGAGACACTGCATGTAATTTGCACAGGAATGTCCTGCGATTCCTGTGCAAATTACATGCAGTGTTTCACACTGCAGCAGTGTGAACCCAGGCTCAAACAAAGACATATACATTATATATATATATATATTTATTATACACACACAAGTAAGTACACCCCTCACATTTTTGTAATTTTTTTTTTTTTTTTTTTTGCATCATCTTTAAAAAAAAGCTTCCTTCTGGGATGACAGCCACGCAGACCAATTTGATGCAGTGTGCAGCGTATGGTCTGAGCACTGACAGGCTGACCCCCCCACCCCCTTCAACCTCTGCACCAATACTGGCAGCACTCATACTTCTATTTCCCAAAGACAACCTCTGGATATGACGCTGTTCACGTGCACTCAACTTCTTTGGTGGACCATGGAGAGGCCTGTTCTGAGTGGAACCTGTCCTGTTAAACCGCTGTATGGTCTTGGCCACCATGCTGCAGCTCTGCTTCAGGGTCTTGGCAATCTTATTATAGCCTAGGCCTTCTTTATGTAGAGCAACAATTCTTTTTTTTTTTTAGATCCTCAGAGAGTTCTTTGCCATGAGGTGCCATGTTGAACTTCCAGTGACCAGTGTAAAAGAGTGAGAACAATAAAACACCAAATTTAACACACCTGCTCCCCATTCACACCTGAGACCATGTAACACTAACGAGTCACATGACACAGGGGAGGGAAAAATGGCTAATTGGGCCCAATTTGGACATTTTCACTTAGGGGTGTACTCACTTTTGTTGCCAGCGGTTTAGACATTAATGGCTGTGTGTTGAATTATTTTGAGGGGACAGCAAATTTACACTGTTATACAAGCTGTACACTCACTACTTTACATTGTAGCAAAGTGTCATTTCTTCAGTGTTACAAAAATGTGAAGGGTGTACTCACTTTTGTGAGATACTGTATATACATCTCCTATTGGCTGAACATAATGTAAATTTAAATATACTTCCAAATATGAATATAAATAAATATTTCATAAGCAATAAAAGAACCCTGTTTAATATGTCTGGGAATCCTGTCATGTAGTAGGTCTGGATAAAATTTGCAAGGACTTTTGAATGAAATGAGTTGACTTAAATGGCCAAGTTCACCTTTAGGAAAAAAATGTAAAAATACACATTTTTTGCAGGAAAAAAATGTGCATTCATTATTTTTTTCTGACACTGCAAAGCATTGCACCCGCACTCAGTAGATCGCACGTGCAATGTCAGGCTCCGGCAGTCACCATTTATCATTTTCCTTCCACTTCACAATTATGTGCCACTTTGTGTTGGTCTATTACATAAAATCCCAATAAAATACATTTACATTTTTAGTTGTAACATGGCAAAATTTGGAAAATTTCAAGGGTTATGGATACTTTTTCAAGGCACTGTAGCTGAAGACTTTTTTATAGTGACCATTGAGAATAGATGCATCTGGGAGTTTGGGTGCTGAAATCTCACAGCTGGAGTCCTCAGCAGACACGAGAAGATTTTGGTTTTCTCTGTCCACTGGCATTATTATACTATTGTGGGTGGGATGACCATGTAGGCTGCAGAGACAAACGTTTTTCTATCGGTCTGCTCTATGTCTTGTCTGTAAATAACTGAAATTATGGCAAGCAACACTATGTTGCTCCAAAATGTATAAATAATAAGCCGTTGAACTGTATGCAGTTGGAGAGCTCTTGACTGGTTTATCAGAAATGTAGAATGTAGAAAGTTCGCCTAGATCAGTTTTTTTTTTAGATTTTTAGTTTAGAATTCATTGGAAAGCTTTATTATAATGTATGGAGTCATATGGGGCTCACGAAGCACTGCCTGGTGCCCACTAAGGTATAGATAATTACTTGACTAATACAAGACATTCAGAAAGATGTATACCTGGGCGGGCAGGAAGTTTGTGAGATGGTACACTAGGCAACGTGACACTGGCCATATGTCTGTTGAGATCCTCCTGTTCCAGCTCTTCTAATTCTGCCAATAACTCATCCTGAAAGGTTAATAGACATACAATTAAATACTTGACAACAGCCAAAATATAATTATAAGTTAATATGCTCGTACAACAAATATAACAATATACTGTAATTTAGTTATGACGTTTGCTATTTACCTCATCAAAATCTTCACTGATACCAACTGGTCGAGAAATGGCATCGGAAATTTCTTGTGCAACATCTTGCTGCTCATGAATATCCTGCATTAGGTCATCAATCTTATCAAGATCCCTACAAATAAAAGAAGCATACTGTAAGCTGATAAGGACCACTAAGAAAACATCAATTACAGGAGATTACACTGTGTTCTACACCAGAGAGGTTGTGTTTAAGCCGGGTACACACTACAGTTTTTTTTTCATGGGTTGTACGAAAAAAAACCTGACAGCTCTGGTTGGGAGCTGCTGTACTAACCATGGAAGGTTAACCCAGCGATCTCACCTGCTGAGCTGTTGTGTTCTGACAGGGGGACGGCCCCCCCGGCCAGAACACTCCGATCAGCGATCTCTGCCATTGGCTGAGAGCTCTGATCAGGAGTCGGTCGGCTGATGGTTTTCCAGCATGCATGTCCGACAGAAGCTGGCCGAACGGTGGGCTTCTGTCGGACAGACCAACATACACACGGGCAGAATGTCGGCCGGTATTTTTTTTACCGGTAAATGTCTCTTGTCATTCTGCCCATGTGTACGGGGCTTTCATGATGCTCTTAACCTCTTGCCAACCACATTATGCATACATGCAGCACTAAGAAAAGTGGGCTTTACCGTCCATCTGCAGCATGTATGTGTCCATGCTCACTATGAGCACATTGACAGCTCTTGATCAAGACCTTTGATCGTGAGCCAGCCCAATAGGCGACCAATCATATAACCACTGCGAGAGCCAATCACAACGGTCACATTATCATGTGAGAAGCTGTGCCATATCCCAGTCATAAATGTAAAGCACTGCATAAATTGATGTACCATAAATAAATAATGATTAAAGCATCTTAAAGTAGAACTATAGGCAAAATTTTTATTTCTTTTTGGATAGGGTAGGTTTTTTTTTGCCATTTGTGTCCCATTGGGGAGATTTACGTTCACTTCCTGTCCCATAGCCAGGAAGTGAGAGGTAATCCCTGCAAATTAAGGGAATCGCTTGGGGACCTCCAGGTCACCAGAACTAGTGTCCCTGTTGGAAGATTTCCTCTCTATTACTTTTCTGAGGAAAAGCCCAAATTTGGGAACTTATTTTACGTTCACTTTCAATCATAATGGTAAATAGGACAAATAGAGATGGTGAAATGGAGGCACAGACAACAATAAAAACTGGCAAGCGTTCTAATCAGTCTCTACGCTATTCAAAACTAAAAAAAAAAAAAAAAAAAAAAGAAGTTTTGCCTATAGTTGTACTTTAACAGGCCGCTGGGAGGCAGCACTAAGGGCTTAAAGCATATCTACATTCTGCAAATAGAGTGGAGAATGGTTAAAAATGGTTACCATGAAATGTTACCTTTGGTCTTGAATTCCTTCTAAAAAATAAAAGTGCACTCTGAGACATTGGGGGTTATTTACTAAAGGCAAATCCACTTTGCACTACAAGTGCAAACTACAAGTGCAAAGTGCACTTGGAAGTGCAATCGCTGTAGATCCGAGGGAGACATTTAAGGAAGATAAAAAAAACAGCATTTTAGCTTGCACATGATTGGATGATAAAATCAGCAGAGTTTCCCCTCATTTCAGATCTACCCCTCAGATTTACAGCAACTGCACTTCCAAGTGCACTTTCAGTGCAATTTCAAGTGCACTTTGCACTTGTAGTTTGCACTTGTAGTGCAAAGTGGATTTGCCTTTCGTAAATAACCCCCATTGTCTACTTCCACTGCTGATGGGGCATTTTCTGCTCTCATTGATCACAGTCCGGCCCCACTAAGGTCTGAAGGACAATAATCTGGCCCTATGTTTTTCAAGTTTGGAGACCTCTGCTTTAGGGCACTGGTGCCCCTTCTTGCTAATATCAGGAGGTTTGGAGTGAGATTTGATGGAGTCATGGTTTCTATGCTACTCATTGTTCTCTTTGCAGAGAGCAAGCTGTACCTGAGGACCCATGGTGCAGGCATCTCCCTGCTCCTGCTGCATTTATTCTGTGAATCTGTGTTTTCGCAACCTTTCCTGCTGCTACTGGATCGTTACCCCATCAGTAATCAGATCAGCAGTCAGTAGGGGGGCAGCAATGACATCAGAAAACAAAACGCTGCCCCCCTACCAAGGTGACTACCTCCACAGAGAGACACAATGCAGAACAAAACATAGAATGGGGTAAATATCAGCTGCAGGGAGTCGACAGCTAATTCTGGTGACAAGTCCCTTAACCTCCGCTTGCCTGTTTTGGGTTTAGCTTCAATACTTCATGCTCCTCTTTAAAGTGATGCAAAAAAATATCCTTATTCTCTAAAAGTAATCCATACATATTCACTACTTAATGGCTGTGTAATCTATTTTTCATTAAATTGTTTCTTACTGTGCTTTTCTGCCTCTTTATAAAGTCCTTTGTTGGCTCCTGAACCTTTTTTTTCTTCTCATTTCTGTTTGCTTGGAACAAGCAGTGCAAGTTAGTTGCAGTCCTGTGCACTGCTCTATGCACACTACAAATCCCTCCTCGGCTCTCCGACCAGCTGCCGCAGAGGACATTTCAAGATGGAGAGCAGGGGAAGGGGCCAGTAAATATGTATCTGTGATCAGTACTGTTCGCCCCTGTGTTAATTCATAACTGAAGCATAGTAAACACAGTTGCTATGCTTCAGTTTGTGAATGAACAGGAAGCCGCTCAGCACAGAGCACTTTCTCATTCATTCACTGTCCAGTGCAGCTGAGGCTGCAGAGAAAGGACTGGAGAGAATCTCTGTCCTCAGTCCCTTTCTCTGTCTCAAAAGTGAGTCATCAGGGGTCTGTGTAGACCCCTGATTTTTTACCAAAGCCCCCAACGGGGCTCCTAAAAAGAAAGAAAAAAGTAATATTGTAAAAAAATAAAAGTAAAAATTGTAAAAAAAAAAAAAAAAAAAAAAAAATTATACCCTCTGCCTACTGACACCATCCACTGCTCTACTGACAGGCACCAACCTCTGCCCTACTGACACATCCACCGCTCTACTGACTTTGGGCCCTTTCGCATGGATTGTCCGATCAGGTCTGCCTGTCAGTTTTTCAGGTGGACCTAATCGGTCCCTGCAGTCTCCTCTATGGAGCGGCTGATGTCAGCAGAGACTACTGACCCCTGCTGCCATTCGATCCGATCCTGTCTGCCAAAAACAGACAGATGATGGTCCTATTTTCTACCTGTCCAGCGGATGGGATCGGCTCGGATCGGATGGAAAAACGGACCGTTGGTCCGATTTTCCCTATAGAGGAGAGCAGGACTGTGTCCATGTCTGCTCCGCTGCGTGGAGTGATCCCCCGCTGAGCAAGCGGATTCCGTTATGCGGAGGCGCCTGTGTGAAAGGGGCCTGACACTGTTCACTGCTCTACTGACACTATCCATGTTAATAAATTTAAAAGGTTTACATTTATTTATAAGAGTGTGTGTCATATATATATATATATATATATATATATATATATATATATATATATATATATATATATATATTAATATATTATACACACACACACACACATATATATACACACGTGTGTTTGAGCTTTGGGGTGCACACCCTAATGCAATAGGCTATGCACACCTATGGGGGCAAACAAGAAAGGGTAGTTACTGTCCTACATACAGTGCGACCATGGAGAATAAACGTAGCCACCCTCTAATAAGGGACAAGGAATATGGAAGTTTGGAAAAGGCTGAGAGTAATAGAAGGTACTTTTTGAGTTAAAAGTGAGAGTAAACTCCCATCTCTGACTTTTACCTATAAGTAAGTCTATAATAAGGCTTACCTATAGGTATTGTAAATATCTCCTAAACCTGCACTGTTCAGGAGATATTCACTGTACATGCATCCAGTGACGACACAGGCGCACGCTCAGAAGGAATGGCCATCCAGACCATTCCTTCAGAGTCCTGTGCCGTAAGGGGCGGCACATCATCGCGGCTCCGGCCACTGAATCAGCCAGAGACCGCAAACCCGGAAGGAAATCCGGGTGAAGATGAAAGCCCTCTCAGCGGTGACAGTGCTGGAGGGCTGCATTTTCAGATGAGTTTCACATAATGTGCCAGTATGCAATACTAGCACATTATGGCTTTACCTTGCAGGTTGCAAGGAGCCTGCGAACCTGGAAGGAAGACCGAGTGAAGAATGAAGACCTCTCAGTGGTGACATTGCAGCGCTGGAGGACTTTGTTTTCAGGTAAGCTTCACATAATGTGCTAGTATGTGATATTAGCACATTATGGCTTTACCTTGCGGGTTGCAAAAAAAAACAACAAACACACACACACAGCGGTTTACTACAGCTTTAAGAAGACATATTTGAATAGAATTTTTATTTTATAAACCAAAGCTTGAAGAGCTTAGTGACACTTTAAGTCTATCCCGCAGCTCTAATCCCAGGCTAAAAATGTCAATAAGAAAAAAATAAATAAATCATATTTTCAAAAACATTATGTTAGTTGTAAGCTGATTGGAGAAAGAGAGAGAAATCGAAGGCAGAAGATTGCCTCTGAGAAACACGTTTCCTTTACATTATACATAATTCCAAAGTTTCCTTTATTTTCCTTTTATTACAACAATCTACATTTAATAGCAGAGATAAATAGATCGTTTGTACTTGCTGTGAGCTTTGTGCTACAATACCTGCTGGATACAGGCTGATCAAAAGAAGCTGCATAGAAATGAGGAGGTATTTGATTGCAGGAGCCCGGATATAAATATGTAGTGTTACAGATAGCGCACAATAAACAGATCATAATTGCAGAACAAGTCTGAATTGACTGCGGATACAAGCTATGAATTTTCTTCTCTAAAAGCTACCATGTAGACCCTACAGAGTTATTGAATATCAGAGTCACAAAAGACATTGTTATTCCTTCAGTGAAGTGTATTGTGCTCTTGTAAGATCTTCTTTTACATCAATTTAATGTCAGGAAACAAGCAAGCCGCGTGTCCCTCCTATTATATCTCCTATGGATTAACTGGCAATGTGATCCTTTGTTATGTATAAACTGTCTAGACGCGCACGTCTTAATCTTACAGCAAAATAAATAAATATTTATCACTACTAAAAAGATGTCTTATTAAAGATTTATTCCATTAAACTGCATTAACAATAATAAATGATAGAAAAGAACATTTGTTTATGCTTAAAGTACTTTTATATAATGTTTCAGTTCAAATTCATTGGTTTCCGATTGCTACGAATAAATCCAAAGTTTCATGTATTTTGATGACATCAGAAACGCAATTCTGTTTTAAAAATAAATTAGCTATGTCCCTACCTTACCTCCACATAGCCTGCGCAGAAAGTAGAGCTGTGGGAGGGACCCAGTATCCCCACCCACTACAGGCTGCCTGCAGAAAACAATGGGAGGGGGCGGAGACAAGACCAGTCACACTGCACAAGGAGAGAGAGCAGCAGTGATCGGTCCTTATTACAGGAAGTTGTAGAACCTACATACTTATTAAATATCAAAGCCACAAAAGACATTGCCACTTCAGCCGCAGAAGATTTACCCTCTTAAAGAGGAAGTAAACCCTGGTGGGTTTTACTTCCTCTTTATTTCCCTGCTATCGCATAGTAGCCCATTATGTGTCTCTTACCTGACACCAAAGCCCGCGCTGTCGCCGTTGACTCCACGAGCAGGGAGTGTCCATCTTTGCCCCTCTGCCTTCCGGGGCCACAAACTCCGGCATGCGCACGGGAACCGCCAGTCATGGCATGACCCCTATTAGAAACGGCACGATGTGCCCTTTCTAAAGGGCGCATGCGCCAAAGTTATCGGCGCTCATCTTTTAGTGAATGTCTCCTAAACCGTGGAGGTTTAGGAGATATTTCAAGCACTTACAGGTAAGCCTTAATATAGGCTTACCTGTAGATAAAAGTGGTTGTACAGGGTGTACAACCACTTTATGGGCAGGCCATTTCTTGCGATACAGCACTGCGCTATATTTAACTGATAATTGCGCGGTCGTGCGACGCTGTACCTGAATAAAGGCGATGTCCTTTTTTTCCTCCACAAATAGAGCTTTCTTTTGGTGGTATTTGATCATCTCTGCGTTTTTTATTTTTGCAATATAAAACAAAAAAAGAACGACAATTTAAAAAAACAAAAAAACAAAAAACACCGCAACATTTTTTATTTTCTGCTATAAAACATTAAAAAAAAAATGTCTTTAACAAACTAGGCCAATACTAATTCTGCTACATATTTTTTGGCAAAAAATACCAATAAGCGTATATTGATTGGTTTGCGCAAAAATTATAGCGTCTACAAAATTGGGGATAGAATTATGGCATTCTTAATTATTTATTTTGATATTTTTACTTGTAATGGCGGTGATCAGCGATATTTAGCAAGACTGTGACATTGCGGCGGACAGAGCGGACACCTAGCTCACAATTTTGACACTATTTTGGGAACCAGTGACATTATTACAGTGATCAGTGCTAAAAATATGCAATGACACTGGCAGTGAAGGGGTAACATGATGGGCGATCAAAGGGTTAAGTGTATTCCCTAATTGTAATTCTTACTGTGGGGGGATGGGCTCACTG
This sequence comes from Aquarana catesbeiana, assembly GCF_042186555.1. NCBI lineage: Eukaryota > Metazoa > Chordata > Amphibia > Anura > Ranidae > Aquarana > Aquarana catesbeiana. The sequence continues at coordinate 552,299,498 of NC_133328.1, read as the reverse complement.
CATGGACACTGTGATCCCTGTTCCTGATTAGCAGGAACATGGATCAGTATCCATGCCTGACAGCGCGGTGGTCTGCTTGTTTACATCAGCAGACCGCCGTTCTGTCTCTGTGGGGAGTGATCCCCCTGTGGCCAATCAGTGCGCGATCACGGCTTTGGCAGCACGCGCGCGCCACCCAGTGGCTATTGAACAAAATCATGTACAGGTACGCGATTTTGCACAATAGAGCCGCGACAGTATATGTACGGCAGGCGTTCTTTAAGTGGTTAAAGTGGAACTTTAGTCAGAAAACTAAGTCTTGCTAGAACACTTCAGGCTGGCCCCTTTTGTAGGTATAGTTATGTAAAACATTAAAAATAAGCTTCTATATTGTTTAACCACTTAAGGACGAAGCCTTTTTCTGAGATTTGGTGTTTACAAGTTAAAAACTGGGTTTTTTTGCTAGAAAAATTACTTAGAACCCCCAAACATACATTTTTTTCCCCTAACACCCTAGAGAATAAAATGGCGGTCGTTGCAATACTTTGTCTCACTGTATTTGCGCAGCGGTCTTACAAGCGCACTTTTTTTGGAAAAAATACACTTTTTTAATTAAAAAATAAGACAACAGTAAAGTTAGCCCAATTTTTTTTATATTGTGAAAGATCATGTTACACCGAGTAAGCTGATACCCAACATGTCACGCTTCAAAATTGCGCCTGCTCGTGGAATGGCGACAAAAGTTTACCCTCAAAATTCTCCATAGGCAACGTTTAAAAAATTCTACAGGTTGCATGTTTTGAGTTACAGAGGAGGTCTAGGGCTAGAATCATTGCTCTCGCTCTACCAATCGCGGCGATACTTCACGTGTGGTTTGAACACCGGTTCCATATGTGGGCACTGCTCACGTATGCGTTCACTTCTGCACGCAAGCTCTTATTTTAGCTTTTTTTATTTTTGCACTGTTTAAAAAAAAAAAAAATGGCGTCACTTTTATTCCTATCACAACAAATGTAAACATCCCTTGTAATAGAAAAAAAGCATGACAGGACCTCTTAAGTATGAGATCTGGGGTCAAAAAGACCTCCGATCTCATATTTACACAAAAAATTAAAAAAATGTAATTAAAAAAAAAAAAAAATGTTGCTTTAAGACGCATGGGTGAAAGTGACGTTTTGACGTCGCTTCTGCCCTGCAATGGTATGGAGACGGGTGGGGGCCATCTTCCCCTCACTCATCTCCATACCAAGCCAGGAGAAGGACCGGATCGCCTCCGCCACTACCGACGGCTCCGGTAAGTGGCGGAGTGCACCGGAGAGCAGCGGGGGGGGGGGGGTCCTCTCCCGCCGCCGATAAAAGTGATCTTGCGTCGAATCCGCTGAAGAGACCACTATTATCGTAGCATCATTATTAAAGTGGAATGTATGTTCCTTGCTAAAGAACAATATATGTATCAAGTTGTTATGGGTAAAGTTCCACTTTAAGCGCTTGCCGACCGTATAGCTTACATATACGGCGGCTCTCCTGCGCAGGATCTCCTACCTAGTACGTGATCCTGCACTTCTGGGTTTGGGGTGCTCCTGTTGTGATTATACACAGCAGGAGCCGATCGACAGGTAGGGTGGACGCGTTGTCCGCCAGCACCGGCCAATGCTTTGGTACACAAGCAGAAATGCAGTCTCCCTATGTAAACAAGGCAGATTGCTGTTTTAGTCAGTTCAGAAGGCAATGATCCAGTGTTCTTATAAAGCAGGAATACCGATACATGTCTTCTCCTAGTAAAATCACCTCCCCCATTACACTGAAACACAGGCTGGGCACACAGTTAACCCTTTGATCGCTTCTGATGTTAACCCCTTCACAGCCAGTGTCATTAGTACAGTGACAGTGCATATTTTTTAGCACTGATCATTGTATTAGTGTCGCTGGTCCCCAAAAAGCGTCAAAAGTGTCAGTGTTTGATTTGTCCCCCGCAATATCGCAGTCCCGCTATAAGACACTGATTGCCACCATGACTAGTAAAAAAATGTAAATAAATAAATAAAAATATCCCATAGTTTGTAGACACTATAACTTTTGAGCAAACCAATATATACGCTTTTTGGGGGTTTTATTTACCAAAAATATGTAGCAGCATATATAGCGGCTTAAATTTATGAAGACATTTGTTTTTGTTTTTTTTTAATTGGATCTGTTTTATAACAGAAAGTAAAAAAATATTGTTTTTTGTTTTTTTCAAAATTGACGCTCATTTTTTTGTTTATAGCACAAAAAGTAAAAACCGCAGTGGTGATCAACTACCGCCAAAAGAAAGCTCTATTTGTGAGAAGAAAAGGACATAAATTTTGTTTGGGTACAGCAATGCGCGCCCGCGCAATCGTCAGTTGAAGTAACGCAGTGCCGAATCGCAAAAAATGGTCTGGTCATGAAGGAGGGTAAATCTTCCGGAGGTCAAGTGGTTAAGTGAAGTAGATGTGCGCTTGTAAGATCTTACATAGTTACATAGTAGGTGAGGTTGAAAAGAAAAGACACAAGTCCATCAAGTCCAACCTATGTGTGTGATTATATGTCAGTATTACATTGTATATCCCTGTATGTTGCGGTTGTTCAGGTGCTTATCTAATAGTTTTTTTAAACTATCGATGCTCCCCGCTGAGACCAATGCCTGTTTTACATTCATTTAATGTCAGGCAATCGCCATGTCTATTATATCTCCTTTGGATTAACTGGCAAAGAGTCACTTTGTTGTTTATAAACGGTCTAGACGGTGCTATTTGCACTGCCGATTTAATTGCTTGCAACTTTTTACGGCTTGCAACTTCATTTAACGGAAGTCTATGCAAGTTGCAATTAAAATCGGTAAAAAGTAGTGCAGGAACCTTTTTCATAATCACTGCGACATGAGTCTCGACGATATGAATTATTCCATTGCTGGTAATGGGGTGCGACTTGTCATGCGATTTGGAACTGTCAAATCGCATGACATGTCGCACCGGCATAAACGGGGGCTTAGTCTTACAGCAGAATAAATATTTATCACCATCTACTGAATGCGTGTCTTCTACAGTGCTGAGATCCATCTTCTCTCTTACTTGGAAGGAAGAATAGATTAAAAAGGAGTTGTAAAGGCAGAAGGTTTTTTATCTTAATGCATTCTTCTGTAGCAAGCTGCTGGCTGAGGGGACACTCGATATGAGAGAGGGGCCAGGAGAACAGAAGAGGGACCCAAGAAGAGGAGGATCCAGGCTGCTCTGTGCAAATCCAGCTGCACAGAGGAGGTTAGTATAACATTTTTGTTATTTTTATTTTTTTTAAACAAGCCTTTTTCAGTGCCTGCTCAGTTGTTTTCTCTATGTGCCCTGTTTACACAAAAATGTTTCCTTGGGGTGGGTTGCAGTGCGTTGTGAAAAAAATAAAGAAATGCTGCAATTTTTTGCAACGCACTGGAGCTTACCCAAAGTTACCATCCACCTTTGAGCGGCAGCTTCAGATTGTATTAGCATGCAGGCTGGTGTGTACAAGCAGTAGGAGACATATAGGGGAGGTACATGAATCTGGGGATTGCACCAACGTGGAGGTACACTGAGTGTCCATCTACACTGCGTACAGAGACAGGTATTCTGCCTGTCTCTGTATGCCAACTTACAGTTGGTCTTAATTACCGTATTTATCGGCGTTAAAATAGGGGGGAAATTGTATGTGCGTGTTATACGCCGATATAGGCTGCCACCGAGGGGAAGGAAGGGACAAGCGCTGCCGAAATAGAGCCGGATCTCCTGTGTACTCTGCTTGGCTCGCAGTCACGCTCAGTCCCGCCCTCTGGACATCTCCTAACATTGACGTCCCGGCATTGGACTGGTGTTATGTCCATCATAGGATCTGGGCCAAGGGGCGCCGAGCCGAGCCGAGTACACAGGAGATCCAGCACTATTTCGGCAGCGCTCATCCCCTCCTTCCCCTCGGTAGCAGCCTATATTTCGGCAAAGCTGCAGATGGACACCGATCAAGCTGCAGTGAGGAGCAATGCTGCAGGTGGGCACTAATTAGACTGCAGATGGGCACTAATTAGGCTGCACATGGGCACTGATCAGGCTGCAGATGGGCACAGATCAGGCTGCACTGAAGCTGCACATGGGCACTAATCAGGCTGCATTGAAGCTCAATGACCATTATTTTGCTTCAAAGTGGTTTATTTTTTTTTTAAAGTTTTTTTTCCTGAAACTTCTCTCTTAAATTGGGGTGCGTGTTATACGCCAATAAATACGGTACATAAAAAGTTTGATTATCTATGAACTGGAAATAATTATTTTTTAAATTTGGTTCATTGATAGCTCCACTTTGTAAAAGTGGAGCTCTTAAAAACTACCTGAATCTGCTGATGGTAAAGTTACCAAAATGGGCTACAGGGATTTTCGCATCTGGTACAGGCTATTTTAAAGGGCTATAGTGCCAGAAAAGTGTCAGTAGGGATTAAGTGAATTCCCCTAATAAATTCTCTAAAAATCTGGTTGATGGCAGACACCAAAGGGCCCCTGCGCAAGACCAGTGTTTGGACTAGGGTTGCCACCAGTCCGGGATTCACCCAGACAGTCCGGGTTCTGAATCATGTGTCCGGGTTTCAGCCCGCCTGAAATTAGGACACATTCAGACCAGAGTGTGGCTCCCTCTATGCAGGCTTCTAGGAGAGTCAGTTTGTTGCATAGGGATCGGGATGACTGGAAGTGATCAGTATAGTGTCCTGTTCACTCACATACCGGCCGGGGCAGATCCCGTCCCTGTCCCCACCCCCCGCTCTCACTAATTGCAGCTGTATGCATGTCCGGGATTGTGGGGCGCCGCTGGGCCTGGGTAGTGTCACCCTAAGGTGTACCAGGAATTTTACAATCCTATAGTGTATACTACAAAAACAATTTGGCCTGCACCACTAAAGTGTTCGGGTTTGACTTGAAGAAAAGGTGGCAACCCTCGTTTGGACCCCCCATTGAATTGCTGGCTAAGTGAAAAGGCTTGACAGCTACATAGAACTAAGCGAAGAGGTCCCAACACCCATCTGACCCACATCTGGTAAAAAAAAAAATGGACTCCTATACCCCAGAGGGTCCTTGTGCAGCTGCTCCTAAAAATGATGCTGGAGACTGAAATGGACAATCATAAAGATCTGTGGTCGGGACTTCTGCAGTGACCAAGAGGGCATGTGACTGAAATATGGCTTTGCACAAGATCGTAAGATCTGGCTCTGACAACTTCCGGTGGGTATATGCTGAGCGATTCCTATTCATGTCATGGCTTGTATGTGTATACAGCCCCAGATAAAGGATCATTAGTCACCTTTGCTGAAAGGCTCCTGCACATGACTCCAACACAAAGCCTTGTGTAATCAGGTTTTTATCAATGTGAGTTACTGTTTTACAGCCAAGCAAAACCATTATCACTTTCTGTTGAAACTTATATTCTTCAGACACCCATAACCTACTTCATATAACAACATTTTATGTACCAACTGCTAAAGGACTTTAACTAAAAATTTAGAAGAAGACAGAGTCTGCTCTGATTTTCATGCCAGCCTAGTAGGAAGTGAATGCCCTATATTTTGTTAGATTTCGTCTTAGGGACTTATGGTTAAAGGCTCCTCATCTGTTCCAAAATTGCTTACTCTGACCTCACTGCACACTGTGAGCTTCTCAAAGTGTGCATTAGAAGTTGCAACAATTGAAAAAGAACCAACCTAATTTCCTGGCTGTCCAGAATCATCCATCTCTTCCCCTTCAGCTTTACCGTCTCTGGTGCACCCCATTAATTTACATCTATTTTATCTTTTTCAATTATGAAGGTTCTGTATGACATGTGGGCATTGCCTAGGGAGGTCTGCATGCAAATGCAGCCTACATAGGAACGCCAAGTCATCTAGACTGATTTCCACCCATTAACGCATTTTGATATTTGCCTAACCCCTCTCCAGATCCAGGTCACTGGTTGTCAGACTGAGGGCTCTTGAGAGGAGTACTGAGGCAAGGTACTGAGATGTTTTCAGGAATATACGAAAAGCACCCTACCGGTCCTCCCACCAACCACGAATTGCAGCACAAAGACCCAATGGTGACTTCATTGGGTCTAAAATAGGGTATGTAATAAACTAAAAAAAAATTATATTTCCTGTAAAATTGAGCGTACCCCTGCCCCTTGTGCCGCCCTCTTCTTTATTGGTCTATTAAACTAATTACCCAGATAGCAAGGATAACTTGCCATTTGTGGCAGTATTGAATTGTAAGTCTGTTAACTTGCTGCACATTTTCACTGGCAGGTTGTACACTTGCAGAGCACTTGAACCACAAGTTCTGTTTGACACTTTTCCAATTTGTAGCAAATTTGCGTGGCAAGTCTCTAGCAAGAGCAAAGTTGCAGTGGTGAGTCTACAGCAAGAGCTCTGTAAGTCTAAAGAATGAAAATTCAGCCACAGTGCCCCCTGTGGTGGGATGACCATTGCACAACATAACTGAACCAGAACTTGCAGCAGACTTGCAGAAGGTTTGCTAAGAAAGTTGATCTGGAGTCATGCAATGCGGACTTGCTGCAATTGTGCAACAAACTTCTGAAGCCTGGCAAATCTAGCAATAGCTTAGCAAGTCATTTTCAAACTTGAAGCACAATTGCTTGCTATCTGGGTAGCAGCCACAGCCCATAGGGGAACTTGAGTGGTGGAAGATAGTGCCAAGCCGCTTATAACTCCAACAGCCTTTATTTCTGAAATAATCACAGAACTCAGTACATCTCCTAAAAGCCCCCAGACCTGATGAAAACAGTGGACTGGCTCTTGGTAAGAATTGTGCAAATATGAAAATGCCTTGAAGGGTAGATGTCAGTCTGAAGGAGTGGGCGTTCCTGGGCAGGTTTTACTTGCATGCAGACTTCCCTAGATAATGCCAACCTGTATTAATGAGCCTCCATAACTGAAATCGAATAAATAAAAGGGGTGGGCCAGGGACAGTCAGTGTGGGAAGGAAAGAATTAAACTATGGTGGATGTCCTCCATCCAGAAAATGAGGTGGGCTACTGTATATTTGACTTGCTGTGGCTCTAATGCACACTGTGAGAACTCACAGTATGTAGTGAAGTCAGGGTAAACAAATGCAGTCCATGAGAAGAGTTTGCACAGCTGTGCAAGACTGAAGGTAAGGCATTTGTTCAGCTTTAAAGCCCAACATACCCTGACTGCAGTGTAAACCTGTGCATATCACTTTTAAGATTACTTATCTCTGAAGTGTTTACAGGAGTTAGTAATTCATGACAAACACTGACCTAAATCCTGATGCTGCATGTTATGTTTTGGTATCATTTGGTTGCATTCATGTAAGGGTCACACCGGGATTGAACAGGAATGCGCGCCGCGATTTTGCAGGCAATTCATTTTAATGGGCTGAAAATCGCACCAGAACGTAGAAAAAGTAGTGCATGCACTACTTTTAAAAAACTGTTACACCAAATTGCATGGTACTGTGGTACCATGCAATTTGGTGTCCACAAATGCACGGTTTGCGATCTGCATTGGGGGTGGTGTCAACATTAAATTGGCACCCGCATGCAGATTGCAAGGGCAATGCATTCGACTGCAGTGTAGGAGACGCATATGAAACGTGACTTTCCTGGTGTGAAGGGCCCCTAATGTGGCATTCTGGTGTAAACAGTAGCAGCTGCATCTCCATGTATCCTAGATCAGACAAATCACTTGTTACAAACATTTGGTGGAAATAAGTATTTTTTGCTGCCATAGACACACCATTCTACATACTTACATGTTTTGGTGTACTGTTTTCATGGCCTTGGCAGCATAGCCCATGTTTTTTAGCACCTCCGTGTTTGTGTGGGAGTTTTCTAGTGCTTCTCTCTGGAACTCAATGGTGGAGAGCGTGCCATCAATCTGCAATAACTGCTTCTCTAGTCTCTTTTTTCTCTTTAAAGCCTGTAATGCAGCTAAACAAGAAAAAGACCCATTATGAACATTCATTCAGACTCATTCATTAAATGTGTCCAATCAACTACTAGAACAGATATAATCCCTAAACCCAAGACTTGAAATGTAATACACTGAGCCATAACTTTATGACCACTGACAGGCTAAATTAATAACATCGATCATCATGTTACAATGGCTTCTGAAAGTCGGTGGGATTTATTGGGCAGCAAGTAAACATGTTGTCCCTGAAGTTGATGTGTTGAAACTATCAGCAAAAGCATGCAGGCATAGGACACACCCCCTAACACGCCCCTTAAAGGAGAATTGTACAAGAAAAAAAACAGGATTGGTTAAACCCACAAGTGCTTTTTTACCACTACTATTCCTTTATATTGGCTTTTGGAATTTACAAATGCAGCAATTTAGAAATCAGATGAAAGGTTTACTGCTGGAAAAAGCTTTTTGATAGATAAAAAGTGCATTTAAACACGTTTAAAAACATCTATATAGATCAGACCAAAATGAGGGACAAATGAGGGGGAATGAGGGACAGAGGGACATTGCTCCAAATCAGGGACAGTCCCTCGAAATCTGGGACAGTTAGGAGCTATGCATTTTTTTCTGTATGGGGCTGTATAGCCACAGGATTGGTCAGAGTGCCCATGCTGACCCATGTCTACAGCCCAAAGTGCCTACAATGGCCACGTGAGCATTAGAACTGGACCATGAAACAATAGAAGAAGGTGGCCTGGTCTGATGACCAAGTACACCCTTTTAGGGAAACAGTATTCCCTGATGGCAGTGGCCTCTTTCAGCAAGATATTGCACTCTGCTATACTGTGAAATGGTTCAAGAATGGTTTAAGGAACACAACAATGAATTTGAGGTGTTGACTCCAAACTTTCCAGATTTCAATCCAAATCAAGCATCTGTGAGATGTGCTGGAAATATAAGTCCATGGAGGTCCCACCTTGTAACTTACAGGACTAAAAGGATCTGCTACTGACAGCTTGGTGTCAGATACTACTGCATACCTTCAGAGGTCTAGTGGCATCCATGCCTCAACAGGTCAGGGCTGTTTGGCAGCAAAAAGGGGGCCTATTCAATAGAAGGTGGGTGGTCATAAAGCTTTGAGTGATCGGTGTATATTGCAGACTACCCATCCTAGATGTGGGGTACAGAAAAAAAACCTGTTGATCCTGTTAGAAATGAAGTGTCCTTCCTGTGCACAGAACTAAAATCTCAAACAGTGTTTTAGGATGAGGAAAATAAGAAATGTTTGTAGTAAATCAGAAGAACAGCCTTGGTTAAAACGCTGCTCCTCCACAGATACAGAATAGTGTGTGAGCTTTGCTTACCTAGCACAGGACATACTGTATGTTACTGGCAAGATCACTGGGAGAGAATAAAGAAAAAAATAAATCCTAATAAAGAAAGAAAATGAACGCAGCCACCACATCTAGGGACCTGTAATCTGCAATATATTACATTCCTATTCTTGGGTTTAGATAAACGTTAAACCAGACCCAAGTGTAGATACACTATATTACCAAAAATATTGGGACACCCGCCTTTACACGCGCATGAACTTTAATGGCATCCCAGTCTTGGGGTTATTTACTAAAACTAGTGCACTCAGTCTGGTGCAGCTGTGCATGGCAGCCAATCAGCTTCTACAATTAAGCTTTGACAAACATGGAAACTGATGATTTCTATGCAGAGCTGCACAAGATTTTGCACGCTTCAGTTTTAGTAAATCTCCCCCCTTAGTCTGTAGGGTTCAATATTGAGTTGGTCCACCCTTTGCAGCTATAACAGCTTCAAATCTTCTGGGAAGGCTGTCCACAAGGTTTAGGAGTGTGTCTATGGGAATGTTTGACCATTCTTCCAGAAGTGCATTTTTTGTGACAAAAAAAAAATTTACACAAACCAGTGAAACAAAGTCTGAAAAACAAGAGTCCTGAAATGAAATAAAATTATGAGTGCAAAAAACCTCTAATAGGTAAGTTCAAAATTATGGTTATGTTAAGAACAACCTTGATAACAAAAAATTGTGTGTATAAAAATTAGTCCATCTGCGAATCAAATGCTAGATTCAATGAAAATGTCAATCCAAAACAATACGAGCAAAGATTCAGTGCAAACATATCCAAAAATACTTCATCGCCATGCTAAGGAATAAGTAGATGGAAGCTTACCAGATCCAAAGATCCTAAAGGATCTACAGTGGATATAAAAAGTCTACACACCCCTGTTAAAATGTCAGGTTTCTGGGATGTAAAAAAATTAGACAAAAGCTAAATCACTTCAGAACTTTTTCCACCTTTAATGTAACCTATAAACTGTACAACTCAATTGAAAAACAAACTGAATTCTTTTAGGGAGGGGAAGTAAAAATAAAATAATATGGTTGCCTTATTATCCACCTTACCAATCACTCTGTGTCCGCTCACCCAACAAATTAAATTCAAAATACTAACAACAACCTACAAAGCCATCTACAGCTCTGCCCCCAGCTACATCACTAGCCTAGTCTCTAAATACCAACCTACTCGTTCTCTTCGTTCCTTTCAAGACCTCCTGCTCTCTAGCTCCCTCGTCACCTCCTCCCATGCTCGCCTCCAGGACTTCTCCAAAGCCTCTCCAATCCTATGAAACGCCTTACCCAAATCTGTCCCATTATCTCCTACTCGATTAGACGATCCCTGAAAACCCTTCTCTTCAGAGATGCCTACCCTACCCACACCTAACAACTGTATTTTCAATTTCTCCATCACCTCATCCCCCAGAGTTATCACCTTTTGTTTCACTTGACCCTCCCTTCTAGATTTTAATCTCTAACGAGCAGGGCCCTCTGATTCCTCCTGTATTGATTTGTATTGTAAGTGTAATGTCTGCCCTCATGTTGTAAAGTGCTGCGCAAACTGTTGGCGCTATATAAATCCTGTATAATAATAATAATAATAATAATGTGTGCACACCCTCTTATAACTCAAGTTGTAGCTGTGTTCAGAATAAAGCAATCACATTCAAACTGATGTTAACCACTTGAGCCCCGGACCATTATGCTGCCTAAGGACCAGAGGTCTTTTTCCAATTTGGCACTGCGTCGCTTTAACTGCTAATTGCGCGGTCATGCAATGCTGTACCCAAACGAAATTTGCGTCCTTTTCTTCCCACAAATAGAGCTTTCTTTTGATGGTATTTGATCACCTCTGCGGTTTTTATTTTTTGCGCTATAAACGGAAAAAGACCGAAAATTTTGAAAAAAAAATGATATTTTCTACTTTTTGTTATAAAAAAAATCCAATAAACTAAATTTTAGTCATACATTTAGGCCAAAATGTATTCGGCCACATGTCTTTGGTAAAAAAAATGTCAATAAGCGTATATTTATTGGTTTGCGCAAAAGTTATAGCGTCTACAAACTAGGGTACATTTTCTGGAATTTACACAGCTTTTAGTTTATGACTGCCTATGTCATTTCTTGAGGTGCTAAAATGGCAGGGCAGTACAAACCCCCCCCAAATGACCCCATTTTGGAAAGTAGACACCCCAAGGAAATTGCTGAGAGGCATGTTGAACCCATTGAATATTTATTTTTTTTGTCCCAAGTGATTGAAAAATGACAAAAAAAAAAAAAAAATAATATTTACAAAAAGTCGTCACTAAATGATATATTGCTCACACAGGCCATGGGCCTATGTGGAATTGCACCCCAAAATACATTTAGCTGCTTCTCCTGAGTACGGGGATACCACATGTGTGGGACTTTTTGGGAGCCTAGCCGCGTACGGGGCCCCGAAAACCAATCACCGCCTTCAGGATTTCTAAGGGTGTAAATTTTTGCTTTCACTCTTCACTGCCTATCACAGTTTCGGAGGCCATGGAATGCCCAGGTGGCACAAAACCCCCCAAAATGACCCCATTTTGGAAAGTAGACACCCCAAGCTATTTGCTGAGAGGCATATTGAGTCCATGGAATATTTTATATTTTGACACAAGTTGCGGGAAAGTGACACTCTTTTTTTTTTTTTTTTTTTTTTTTTCATAAAGTTGTCACTAAATGATATATTGCTCACACAGGCCATGGGCATATGTGGAATTGCACCCCAAAATACATTTAGCTGCTTCTCCTGAGTATGGGGATACCACATGTGTGGGACTTTTTGGGAGCCTAGCCGCGTACTGGACCCCGAAAACCAATCACTGCCTTCAGGATTTCTAAGGGTGAAAATTTTTGATTTCACTCTTTACTGCCTATCACAGTTTCGGAGGCCATGGAATGCCCAGGTGGCACAAAACCCCCCCAAATGACCCCATTTTGGAAAGTAGACACCCCAAGCTATTTGCTGAAAGGCATGGTGAGTATTTTGCAGCTCTCATTTGTTTTTGAAAATGAAGAAAGACAAGAAAAAACATTTTTTTTTTTTTCTTTTTTCAATTTTCAAAACTTTGTGACAAAAAGTGAGGTCTGCAAAATACTCACTATACCTCTCAGCAAATAGCTTGGGGTGTCTACTTTCCAAAATGGGGTCATTTGGGGGGGTTTTGTGCCACCTGGGCATTCCATGGCCTCCGAAACTGTGATAGGCAGTGAAGAGTGAAATCAAAAATTCACGCCCTTAGAAAGCCTGAAGGCGGTGCTTGGTTTTCGGGGTCCCGTACGCGGCTAGGCTCCCAAAAAGTCTCACACATGTGGTATCCCCGTACTCAGGAGAAGCAGCAGAATGTATTTTGGGGTGTAATTTCACATATTTCCATGGCATGTTTGAGCAATATATCATTTAGTGACAACTTTGTGCAAAAAAAAAAAAAAAAATTTGTCTCTTTCCCGCAACTTGTGTCGCAATATAAAATATTCCATGGACTCGACATGCCTCTCAGCAAATAGCTTGGGGTGTCTACTTTCCAAAATGGGGTCATTTGGGGGGGTTTTGAACTGTCCTGGCATTTTATGCACAACATTTAGAAGCTTATGTCACACATCACCCACTCTTCTAACCACTTGAAGACAAAGCCCTTTCTGACACTTATTGTTTACATGAAAAAGTTTTTTTTTTTTTGCAAAAAAATTACTTTGAACCCCCAAACATTATATATTTTTTTAAAGCAAATGCCCTACAGATTAAAATGGTGGGTGTTTCATTTTTTTTTTTTCACACAGTAATTGCGCAGCGATTTTTCAAACGCATTTTTTGGGGAAAAAACACACTTTTTTTAATTTTAATGCACTAAAACACGCTATATTGCCCAAATGTTTGATGAAATAAAAAAGATGATCTTAGGCCGAGTACATGGATACCAAACATGACATGCTTTAAAATTGCGCACAAACGTGCAGTGGCAACAAAATAAATACATGTTTAAAAGCCTTCAAAAGCCTTTACAGGTTACCACTTTAGATTTACAGAGGAGGTCTACTGGAAAAATTACTGCACTCGATCTGGCCTTCGCGGTGATACCTCACATGCATGGTGCAATTGCTGTTTATGTTTGACGACAGACCGCCGCTTGCGTTCGCCTTAGCGCGAGAGCAGGGGGCGACAGGGGTGTTTTTTTTTTTTTTTTTTTTTTCTTTATTATTTTTTTGCTTTTTTAATCTTACTTTTAAACTGTTCCTTTCATATTTTTTTTTTTAATCATTTTTATTGTTATCTCGGGGAATGTAAATATCCCCTATGATAGCAATAGGTAGTGACAGGTACTCTTTTTTGAAAAAATTGTGGTCTATTAGACCCTAGATCTCTCCTCTGCCCTCAAAGCATCTGACCACACCAAGATCGGTGTGATAAAATGCTTCCCCAATTTCCCAATGGCGCTATTTACATCCGGCGAAATCTAAGTCATGAAATACTCGTAGCTTCCGGTTTCTTAGGCCATAGAGATGTTTGGAGCCACTCTGGTCTCTGATCAGCTCTATGGTCAGCTGGCTGAATCACCGGCTGCATTCTCAGGTTCCCTGTTGAGACAGGAGAGCCAGAGAAAAACACGGAAGACGGTGGGGGGGGGGGGCATTCCCTCCCACGGCTTGTAAAAGCAGTCTAGAGGCTAATTAGCCGCTAGGATTGCTTTTACATGAAAGCCGACCGCTGGCTGAAAAGAATGATACCAAGATGATACCTAAACCTGCAGGCATCATTCTGGTATAACCACTCAAAGTCGTGAATGGCGTACCTGAAGACAAAAAAATGGTTAACAATGGTTAACAATAAAGCACAGTAAAGTGTAAATAATTACACACCTGAAAAACAAACATGATAAAACATAATAACAATAACAATAAAACATTGCAGAATAGAATACAGTAAAAAAGAGCAGAACAATAGAGAGAGAGAGAACAATAAAACAACAACTATTTTTTTTTATTTCATATTTTTTTTTTTTTTTACACTTTTTTTGTAACTAACTTTTATAACGGTAACCGGTTCCAGGTTCGGGTCTCTCAAAATGCGATGGCATCTTGGGAGACCCTGTGAAAGTGTGCCTAGTCTGTGCAATGCTGTACCCTACGCTAATACTCAACTAGTGAATGGTAGCGTTCAAAACATTCACCAATGCAAAGACCAGGATTGTCAGGACAGGAGGGACAATAATAGAGGGTGTCACGCCTATATCCGCGCTTGCTGCAGACACGACATCTTTTTTGGGGGGGTTCGTTGGGTAGGGGTACTCGGGAGGACATAAAAATGCCTCTCATGCAGCCGACTGCATTTGGTTGGGGATGTGATTGGGGGAAGTACGGGCGCTGCAGAAGCGGTGGGTTCCCAATTAGGATTGGCAAATGCAGCAGGAAGGGCACTATGGGCACGATGGGCCTGTGTTTGTCTTTTTGGTGGCAGCGGGACACTACTTGTGCTTGCCACCTCACCAGCTTCAACTGCACTTATGGGACTCGCCACGTCACCAAGTGTTACTGCAGTGCTGGTTTGACTACGACCGGGGTGTACTAGGCCGCTGGCGCTTGCCAGTTCACCAAAACGCTACCAAAAAACGTTAGCGATCGCAGGGATCAGGCCTGACTCTGCGAACGCTGCAGTTATGCGTTTAGTGTTTTGTAAGTGTCAGTGATCGATCGATACTGCACTTGGGTGGGCTGGGCTGGGCCGGGCGGAGGGGCAAAACGCAGGTGCTAGCAGGTATCTGGGCTGATTCCGCTAACACTGCGTTTTTGGGAACCCTAAACTGCTGGGGACGCTAGTATAGATCTGATCGGATCAGATATTGATCCGTTCAGATACTATACCACTAAGGGAGGCGTATGCTGCGTGCGTGGGTGTTAGCGGTACTGGCGCTAACCTGACGCCTGGGGCTGGTGCTTGCCAGTTCACCAAAATGCTACCAAAAAAACTGTTAGCGATCGCAGGGATCAGGCCTGACTCTGCGAACGCTGCAGTTATGCGTTTAGTGTTTTGTAAGTGACAGTGATCGATCGATACTGCACTTGGGTGGGCTGGGCGGAGGCACAAAACGCAGGTGCTAGCAGGTATCTGGGCTGATCCCGCTAACACTGCGTTTTTGGGAACCCTAAACTGCTGGGGACGCTAGTATAGATCTGATCGGATCAGATATTGATCCGATCAGATACTATACCACTAAGGGAGGCGTATGCTGCGTGCGTGGGTGTTAGCGGTACTGGCGCTAATCTGACGCTGCCTGGGGCGACGCATATCACCGCCGGGCGATCAGGGGGCTAAACCTTTATTTGGTAATAAACGGCGGGTGCCCTGACACTATAAAAAATAAACGAACTAACCAGCGTCACCCGTAACGGTTATACGGTGATCAGTGGTGAAAGGGTTAACTAGGGGGCAATCAAGGGGTTAAAACATTTATTCGGTAGTATAGGGGGGTCCCTGACGCTATAAAACGCTGACGGCGAACCTAAATATTTACCTCACTAACTAGCGTCACCAGCGACACTAATACAGCGATCAGAAAAATGATCGCTTAGTGACACTGGTGACAGGGGGTGATCAAGGGGTTAAAACTTTATTAGGGGGGGTTAGGGGGGTACCCTAGACCTAAAGGGGGGTAATACTCACTGTCCCAACACTGTAACTGTCACAAACTGACACTATGCAGTAATCAGAAAAAAAAAAAACAAAAACTGCTGGTGTCAGTTTGTGACAGGGGGGGGGGGGTGATTGGGGGGGGAATCGGGGTGTTTTGTGTGCCTGGCATGTTCTACTGTGTGTGTGTGTGTTGGTGCACTCACATAGATGTCTTCTCTCCTCGGGCCGGAACGGAAAATACCGAGCCGAGGGGAGATGACATCACTTCCTTTGCTGCTGTTTAGCATACAGCAGCAAAGGAGTGTTTTCATTGGCCGGCGGCGATCGCGAGGGGGGGGCCACGAACGGATGGTCTCCCCCTCATCACCGATCGCCGCTGGACAAAAGACGACCGCCTCGGGCACCGGGGGGGGGTCCGATCGGACCCCCCACCCGCGGAAGGCAAATCACGTACCCTGTACGTGATTTTGCCTGTCCGTGCCACTTTGCCGACGTACATCGGCGTGAGGCGGTCGTCAAGTGGTTAAATAGGAGTCAGTACACACCTGCCGTCATTTAGAGTGCCTCTGATTAACCTCAAATAAAGTTCAGCTGTTCTATTAGGTCTTTTCTGACTTTTTCTAACTCATTGTTAAAAGGTATCAGTCAGGAGAAGGGTACAAAAGTATTTCCAAGGCATTAGATATACGCAATGCGCAAAAACCTCCCCCATGCAACACCCCATGTCCACAGATACAATCATTACTTCCCTCATTCAACCCTGCTACTACTACTGAGGTTGCTAAACTTTTATCTAGCACTCATCTAACCACTTGCCCCCTGGATCCTGTTCCCTCGCAAATGCTACGCTCACCCTCTGACTCGATTCTACGCTCTCTAACTCACATTTTCAACCTCTCCCTCTCTTGTGGCATCTTCCCAAACTCTCTAAAACATGCGCTAGTCACCCCCATACTAAAAAGCCCTCACTGGATCCCACCAATCTCAACAACTTACGTCCCATCTCCTTACTCTCCTTCTCCTCCAAACTTCTTGAAAGACTGGTCTACAACCGACTAAGCGACCATCTGACCATGAATAAACTTCTTGATCCCCTTCAGTCCGGTTTTCGCCCTCAACACTCCACGGAAACTGCTCTCCTTAAACTCTCAAATGACCTACTAATGGCTAAAGCCAATGGACACTATTCTGTACTACTTCTCCTGGATCTCTCTGCTGCCTTTGACACAGTGGACCACCCCCTCCTCCTCAAAAAACTCCACTCCTTTGGTCTCCGTGACTGTACTCTTCGCTGGTTCTCATCCTACCTATCCCACCGCTCCTTCAGTGTCACTTACAACTCTACTTCCTCCTCTCCTCTTCCTTTTTCCGTTGGGGTCCCCCAAGGTTCTGTTCTCGGACCTCTCCTTTTCTCAATCTACACCACCTCCTTGGGTCAGTTGATTGCCTCCCACGGCTTTAAATATCATCTCTACGCTGATGACACCCAAATCTATCTCTCCACCCCCCAGCTCTCTCCATCTGTCTCCTCACGCATTACCAACTTACTAGCAGACATATCAGCCTGGATGTCACATCACTTTCTCAAACTCAACCTATCCAAAACCGAGCTCATGATATTTCCTCCCTCAGGTGCCACTTCCCCTGATCTCCCTGTCAAGATCAACGGCTCAACTATCAACCCATCTCCCCACGCCAAGGTCCTAGGTGTAATCCTGGACTCTGAACTAACCTTTCGACCCCACATTCTATCACTATCCAAAGCTTGCCGCCTCTGTCTTCGCAACATCTCCAAGATACGCCCCTTCCTAACCAATGACACCACAAAGCTTCTAATCCACTCCTTGGTCATCTCCCGCCTTGACTACTGCAACTCCCTCCTCATTGGTTTACCTCTAAATAGGCTATCCCCACTTCAGTCCATCATGAACGCTGCGGCCAGGCTCATCCACCACACAAACCGCTCAGCGTCTGCTACACCCCTCTGCCAATCCCTCCATTGGCTGCCACTCAGTCACCGAATTAAATTCAAGATACTAACTATAACCTACAAAGCCATCCACAACCTGGCCCCTAGCTACATCTCTAACCTAGTCACAAAATACCAACCTAATCGTTCTCTTCGCTCCTCCCAAGACCTCCTGCTCTCAAACTCCCTTGTCACCTCATCCCATGCTCGCCTTCAGGACTTCTCCAGAGCCTCCCCCATCCTCTGGAATGCTCTACCCCAATCCGTCCGATTTTCTCCTACTTTATCCACTTTCAGACGATCCCTGAAAACTCATCTCTTCAGAGAAGCCTATCTGGCCCCCACCTAACAACTGTACATTTATCTTCTCAATCAGCACATCACCCACAGTTATTACCTCTTGTATGTCTTGACCTTCCCTCTTAGATTGTAAGCTCTAAAGGAGCAGGGCCCTCTGATTCCTACTGTATCAAATTGTATTGTATTTGTACTGTCTACCCTCAAGTTGTTAAGCGCTACGTAAACTGTTGGCGCTATATAAATACTGTATAATAATAATAATATACCATGGAACACAGTGAAGACAGTCATCATCAAGTGGAGAAAATATGGCACAACAGTGACATTACCAAGAACTGGACGTCCCTCCAAAATTGATGAAAAGACAAGAAGAAAACTGGTCAGGGACACTGCCAAGAGGCCTACAGCAACATTAACCACTTGCCAACCAGCCACCATCATTATACTGCGGAAGGTCGGCACGTTCTTGCGAACCGTCGTAGCTGTACGTCGGCTCCTTTAAGCGGGGTAGCAGGCGCGCGTTGCACTGCGGGGGGGCCGATGCGCATGGCCGGCGGTCGCGATAACTGCCAGCCACGAGAGCCAGAACAGGAACGTGTGTGTGTGTGTGTGTGAACACACAAATCCAGGTTTTGTGAGGAGAGACAGATCGTGAGTTCCTACTCCTCTAGTCAGTCCCATCCCCCCACACAGTTGGAACACACACATAGGCAACACAGTTAACCCCTTCCCTGCCAGTGACATTTACACTGTAATCAGTGCATTTTAATAGCACTGATCGCTGTATAATTGTTAATGGTCCCAAAAATGTGTCAGAAGTGTCCGATATGTCCGCCATAATGTCGCAGTTCCGATAAAAAAAAAAAAAAAAAAAAAAAAAAGTATGTATATATTTCTCTATCTATATATAGATATATCTATCTATATAGATATATATCTCTATCTCTATCTCTATCTCTATCTATATATGTGTGTGTATCTTGTAGATGCTATAACTTTTGTGCAAACCAATCAATATACACCTATTGCGATTTTTATTATCAAAAATATGTAGAACAATACATATCAGTCTAAACTGAGGAAAATTTTTTTCTTTTTTTTTCTTTTAAAAAAATAGCTAAAAAACAGGGATATTTATTATAGCAAAAAGTACAAAATATTGTGTATTTTTCAAAATTGTCACTCTTTTGTTTATAGCGTAAAAAATTAAAAAAAACGCAGAGATGATCAAATACCACCAAAAGAAAGCTCTATTTGTGGGGAAAAAAAAGGACGTTGATGAAAATTTTGTTTGGGTACAGCGTCGCACGACCGCACAATTGTCAGTTAAAGCGATGCAGTGCTGCATCGCAAAAAGTGGCCTGGTCATTGAGCAGCCAAACCTTCCGGGGCTGAAGTGGTTAAAGGTGCTGCAGGAATATCTGGCAAGTTCTGGCTGTGTGGTACATGCGATAACAATCTCCCGTATTCTTCATATGTCTGGGCTATGGGGTAAAGTGGCAAGACGGAAGCCTTTTCTTAAGAAAAACATTTAAGCCCGGCTAAATTTTGAAAAACACATCTGAAGTCTCCCAAAAGCATGTGGGGAAAATGTGTTATGGTCTAATGAAACCAAAGTTGAACTTTTTTGGCTATAATTCCAAAAGATATATTTTTGGAGCAAAAAACAACACTGCACATCACCAAAAGAATACCACACCCACAGTGAAGCATGGCGGTGGCAGCATCATGCATTGGGGCTGTTTTTCTTCAGCTGGAACAGGGGCCTTAGTCAAGGTAGAGGAAATTATGAACAGTTCCAAATACCAGTCAATATTTGCACAAAACCTTCAGGCTTCTGCTAGAAAGTTGAACATGAAGAGGAACTTCATCTTTCAGCATGCAATGACCCAAAGCATGCATCCAAATCAACAAAGGAATGGCTTCACCAGAAGAAGACTAAAGTTTTGGAATGGGTTAGCCAAAGCCCAGACCTGAATCGGATTGAAAATTTGTGGGGTGATCTGAAGAGGTCTGTGCACAGGAGATGCCCTCGCACTCTGACAGATTTGAAGTGTTTTTTGCAAAGAAGAGTGGGCAGATATTGCCAAGTCAAGATGTGCCATGCTGATGGACTCATACCCAAAAAGACTGAAAGGTGCTTCAACAAAGTATTAGTGTGCACACTTATGCAACCATATTTTATTCTATTATTTGTATCTCCCTCCACCTAAAAGATTTCGGTTTGTTGTTCAACTGAGTTGTACAGTTTATAAGTCACATTAAAAGGTGGAAAAAATTCTGAAATGATTTATCTTTGTCTAATTTTTTTACATCACAGAAAGCTGACATTCTATATCCACTGTATATGCATGTTTTTTCCACAATGGGAAATCGGCTGTTAAAGATCACTTGCTGGAACTCAGGCTGAAACACAGACTCCCCCTGCTGCTGAAGAAATTTCAGCAGGAACTTTGTGTGTGTGTCCACCAGGATAATTCAGCTAGTTATGATCAGTCGCCATAATTTTGAACGTACCTATCAGGAGGTTTTTTGCACTCATAATTTTATTTCATTTCAGGACTCTTGTTTTACAGACTGTGTTTCACTGGTTTGTTTCACGTTTTTTTTTTTCATTTTTTATCAATTGTTTATAACATTTGGTATTTGCATATAGGTCTATGAACTTATACATTTCGTTTTGACAGCTCACTTTACACTCAGTACCACATTTACCACATTTACCACATTCAGGGATTTTTTCAGTGCTGCAGTCTTTCACTATATTGGCCAAGCACACCCTTTTTTAATTCTATATATACTGTATGCATAACATTTTCTGTATATGATATGAAAAAAAAAAAACCTCTTTTATAGCATTATAACAGCATTCTTCCCAACTTTCTGGGATTAAAAAGAGGGACATCTTTTAGCACAAAATATGTAGGCAAAGGGCACACCCCTGTAATGCACCTAGTTATGGAGACCATGGAGAAGAAGGCTCATTCTGATGGGCAGCTAGGCTGCAGCACTTGGATACAACTAAACTCAGCATCTGGATGCAGCAGCACTCTGCACTATGGCTACATCCAACTGGATGGTTAGCTGCAGCGGAGTACATCTGAGAAATGAGTAGATTAATAAGGTTCCCTAGTCTACTATATTATTTAACAAAGTCAATGTATGTAATTTACATTAAAATGGAAATTAATTGTATCTGAGCGCCACAAACCAAAACACAATTTGATTCATTTTTATCTATAAAGCAAACTCACCCATCCATCCATGTCTCCATGCTTTATTTTGTTGAGAAATCCTTTTGTAAAATATCCCCCTAGCATTTTTAGCTTATTTCTAGGATAAACAAAGCTGTCAATATTGTAAAACTTTTATTGTCATGTACTTTAAGAACAGAGAAGTTAGGGGTGCAGATCCTGGAAGCCGGTTGACCTGTCTGTACTGATTATTGGGTGTGTATGGGAAATTTTACAGCACTGTGACTTGTCAAACATCCTTTTATTATAATGAATTTCAATTAACTCTTGAGATGCATGCAGTGATTTCAATGAGCAAGCTGACATTTCTTAAGCAACAATTCCAGACGACACATAAATGCATTGAGCGAGCTGCTAACTCATTGCAGCAAACACTACAACTGCTGTAAATCAAAAAGTTACTTAATATAGTTACAAACTGCATTTAGATTCCCAAGATTATCTCACAGCGTTATATACAGTTGTGCTCATAAGTTTACATACCCTTGCAGATTTATGATTTCTTGCCCATTTTTCAGAAAATATGAATAAACACAAAAACTTTTCTTTCACTCATTGATAATCAATAGCTTCAGCCAAACACTAACCATCAACTGTGTTTTACGCTTTTTAAATCAGAATGACAACAGAAACTGCCCAAATAACCCTGATCAAAAGTTTACACACCCCAGTTCATAATTCTGTGTATTGCCCCTTTAACATCAATGACAGCTTGAAGTCTTTTGTGGTATTTGTGGATGAGGCTCTTTATCTTCTCAGATGGTAAAGCTGCCCATTCCTCTTTGCAAACAGCCTCCCGATCCTGTGAATTATTGGGCTGTCTTGCATGAACTGCAGTTTGAGATCTCCCCAGATGGGCTCAATGATATTGAGGTCAGGAGACTGAGATGGCCACTCCAGAACCTTCACTTTATTCTGCTGTAGCCAATAACAGGTTGACTTGGTTTATTGTCATGTTGGAATGTCCAAGTACGTCCCATGTGCAGCTTCCTATCTGATGAATGCAAATGTTCCTCCAGTATTTTTTGATAACATAGTGGAATTATCTCGCCAACAATTTTGACCAAATTTCCTGTGCCTTTGTAGCTCACACATCCCCAAAACACCTCCGTGTTTCACAGTAGGCATGGTGTACCTTTCATCATAGGCCTTGCTGACTCCTCTCCAAATGAAGCGTTTATGGTTGTGGCCAAAAAGCTAAATTTTGGTCTCATTACGCCAAATGACTTTGTGCCAGAAGGTTTGAGGCTTGTCTCTGTGCTGTTTGGCGTATTGTAAATGGGATACTTTGTGGCATTTGCGGAGTAATGGCTTTCTTCTGGCGACTTGAACATACAGCTCATCTTTTTTTAAGTGCCTCCTTATTGTGCATCTTGAAACAGCCACACCACATGTTTTCAGAGCGTCCTGTATTTCACCTGAAGTTATTTGTCGGTTTTTCTTTGCATCCCGAACAATTTTCCTGGCAATTGTGGCTGAAATTTTTAGTTGGTCTACCTGACCGTGGTTTGATTTAAAAATTTTCCACTTCTTGATTAAAGTTTAAACACTGCTGATTGGCATTCTCAATTCCTTGGATATCTTTTTATATCCCTTTCCTGTTTTATACAGTTCAACTACCTTTTCCCGCAGATCCTTTGACATTTCTCTTGCTTTCCCCATGACTCAGAATACAGAAACGTCAGTGCAGCACTGGATGAAAGATGCAAGGGTCTCTTAGGAGTCCAGAAACTCATTGACCTTTTATATGTAGCACCCTCTACCTAAAAGGTAGATGCTAGAGTAGTATTTTTCTAGCTCAGGGCCCAAGTGCAGGTAAATTTAGCCAGGCCTGTGCTTTAGGCTGAGCCTGGTTGTTGTTATTTGGGACTGGGAGTGTTCAGTGTAGTGGGGTTGTGGCCACTTGTGCTCTGACTCTGTGATGCCTCCCCTGATGCATTATCTTGCGGTATTGGCAGGGGGCAGGCCTCTCATATAAGCTGGGGTCTCATGCTTCCAGGGATGAGATCTGGAAAGTAGGAACAGACAATGTAGTATCGAGTTGCTGTTCCTGGCGTCCCCACATGGGGATTCGCCATGTGCGGAGGAGGGATGGAGGAACCGCCAGGAGGGAGCTTAAGATAAAGATCATCATCCTTAAAGGAGTATCAAGCTGCTGTGACCAGGGAACACAGGACTTGCATGCTGGAGGAGATCTGGAAGGAAGAAGTAGCAGTCAAGCGGAGGAGGTGACCGGGGACACAGAACGGCCAAAGTAACCAAAGGTCAGTTACAGAACAAGAGACGTTATCAAGAACAGTGTAGAATGCTGTGGCCGGGGAACACAGCATTGGTACCCTTGGACTGGCTGAAAGCAGTGGTCCGTTCACTGCCATGTGTCAGGTCGTTGGAGGGGAGGTATCGTGTTACCTCTGGCCTGGTTAGCACATTGGTAGTGCCTTCCAAAGACTGTGTGGATGTCTGATTCTCTGGGCATCGGGAAGAGGCTGTGTGCGCTTCTGGCTCTTTGAGTCGCATGGACAATCCCATCATGGTCTACAAATGGGGAATTATTCAGAGTGATTCTTCTTTGTTCAAGTGGTAGTGAAGAAATAGGATATTAGTGTGTTTTTTCAGTAAGGATCTGCACAAAGAAAGTGGAAGTAATAGTCTGCAGAAGAGTTATTCAAACTAAAAGAGACTAAGGTGCAAGCAGTGCATCAAGTTGCTAAATACTATGGGCATCTCATATGATCCTTTTCCCAGCCAAGTTGCATCCTGAAATAAATATGACAAAATCATAAAACTGACTGTTCTTTGCTTCAATTGGTCGTGGGGAGTTTGTCAGAAGGGTGATTGGCGGATTGCTAAGTAACCAAATCAGCACCCCCCCCCCCCCCACTACATTGGGCCACACCCCCGACTACACTAATCAATCCCAGTACCAAATCACAACAACCAGGCCCAGCTTAAAGCACAGGCCTGGCTAAATTTACCTGCACTTGGGCCCTGAGCTAGAAAAAAATACTACTCTACTAATAATTTTATATTATTTCTTTGCCATTTCTGTTCCTGTAAGATGTGAACACAGATATATCTTCATGATTTTGTCTTACCTAAAGTCATTTTCTACAATATCATTCTTGGGCCCAGTGCACACTGGGTGTTTATCTTCGGTGCGTGAGGTTCTGGCATTTAGCCTGTCAAACTCTATGCGAGTCTGTCAACTGTCAGCTGCCAGGGTTAGACACTGCTGGATGGTGTACTCAGTCGTACTTCCATCTACGGCAGATTGCACCCAGGGATGCAAAATGCTTGCATTCCGGGCATTCATCCCTGGCACATATTGCAGTATATGTTCATACCACACTGCTCAGCCCCAACCATGGTGCACCTGTGCCCTCAGCTCACAGCTAGGTAAATGCCAAAGCCCCATTCACCTGGGCTAAACGCCGAGTGTGAATGAGGCCTTGAAGGGGGGGGGGGGGGTTTAAAGGGTGTTATAAACACACTTTAGAAATCTGTGGGGTTGCCTCACTGAAAGTGGTGGCGCTTGCAGCTAATTCATGTATTTGTCACAGATAGGTATGTGAATCTGTCAGTTCCTGAGACCTCTACAATTAAGCCCCAAAAAGGGCAAAATATGTCTGAGGAGTTTTCTATAGGTGGGGAACAGATGTTGATGCCAACTTTTACCCATCTCATTCATTACTATGCAACAGGGGTGTTTTACAGATGGTCACCATTATGTTGAAGTCTACTACAGCCTGACAAGCCAATCTTGTCTGTCTTGCGCCAGTCTATTCACATGCTGATCTGACTAAAATAGGTTTGGGGGCATGTGAGCAGTACCGTTTCTGATTGTTTTGGTGCAAATGCTTGCCTGAATTAGATGCAGGTAGTTCTAAAGAAAACTACCGCCACAAAAGTGCCATTAAGGCTTAACTGAAATCCCAGTTAGTGTCTTTTCTGCCAAGAGTGCAAAAGGTACAAACTTTGATAGATAAGAGTTGTCCAAACAGTGTCTTAGTTCACCTTTTATATCAAAAACAGCTTAGCTATGCTACTGCATAGATACCAGCTGGATCCCATTTCTCCCTGGGTTATGAACAGTGCTTAACTTCACAATAAAATTTTTTTTAAGTTTCATTGTTCTTACACAACCGAATAATATCAAGAAATGCAAAAGGTCTCAGAATCTTGTGTGATGATGAGGACATTTAAATTGTAACTACTGTATAGGCAAAACTTTTTCTGAGAAAGATTAGAACACATGTTGGGATTTTATTGTTGTCTTTGTCCAGATTAGGGGGATTCATCCTCTCTATTTTTCTTGTGTACCCTTATTATTGAAAGTGAAAGAAAATCCCAGATTTTGGTTGTCACCTAAACAGTAATAGTGTGGAAATCTTCCAATAGGAAACTAGTTCTGTTGATAACCAGAGATTTCCTCACCTTGGAGGGAATTCCTCTCACTTCCTGTTTTGGCTATGGGGCAGGAAGTAAAGGGAAATTTACCCAAAAGGCACACAGGTCATAAAAAATAAATAAATAAAAACTGATAGGGGTTATAACGTTCCCTTACTCAAAACAAAACCAGATGCTTCATGTTCCTTCATGTTAATTTTCTGTGGCTTCAAAAGGAACAAACATTTCACTGCATGTGCACCACACTTCCAGCTAAGTCAAGGAGAGGTCTATTGTGAATCCTGGCACTGCAGTATAGTGACTGCCAGGCAGCTGGTCATACTTATTTTTCTCAGTGAGAGATCTGCCTGTAAATGGACATCAAAGCTCCACAAACATTCACACATTTTTAGCAATTAGTCTACATGCATATCTGAGCAGAATGACTTTCAGACGTTTTAATTTGAAAGCTTTTACGTGTTAGAAGTGTATTTCAAGCATTTTACATGTATATTCAAGCTTAAAGTGTTATTGCAAATGGAAAGCACCTTGAACGCTTTTGTGTGTTATGCCGCGTACACACGGTTGGACTTTTCACCTGCAAAAGTCCGACGGACGCCGCCGGACCAAGTCCGGCGGACAATCCGACCGTGTGTGGTCCCCATCGGACTTCCGACGGACCGTTTCGGGTGGAAATCCGACGTACTTTAGATTTGAAGCCTGCTTCAAATCTTTACGTCGTACCTCCGCCGGACTCAGTTCCTGACGGAAAGCCCGTTCGTCTGTATGCTAGTCCGAAGGACCAGATACGACGGAGGAGCAGGTTACTGCATCTCGCGCTCGCTGCAATAGGAAAAACTAATTTTCCCATTGCGGCGAGCGCGGGGGGCATCCCAGGCCCTTAGGTCTGGTATGGAACTTTAAGGAGAACCCCCTACGCCGAAAAACCGGCGTGGGGGTCCCCCAAAATCCATACCAGACCCCGATCCGAGCACGCAGCCCGGCCGGTCAGGAAAGGGGGTGGGGACGAGCGAGCACCCCCCCCCTCCTGAACCGTACCAGGCCGCATGCCCTCAACATGGGGGGGTGCTTTGGGGGAGGGGGCGCCTTGCGGTCCCCCCCCCACCACAAAGCACCTTGTCCCCATGTTGATGAGGACAAGGGCCTCTTCCCGACAACCCTGGCCGTTGGTTGTCGGGGTCTGCGGGCGGGGGGCTTATCGGAATCCGGGAGCCCCCTATAATAAGAGGGCCCCCAGATCCCGGCCCCCCCACCCTATGTGAATGAGTATGGGGTACATGGTACCCCTACCCATTCACCTAGGTAAAAAGTGTCAATAATAAAACACAACACAGGTTTTTAAAATAATTTATTAAACAGCTCCGGGGGGGGGGGGTCTTCTTCCGTCTTCGGGGGTCCCTCTGGTTCATCTTCTCCCGGCGTCCGGTTGGTTCTTCTCCGCTCTCCGGCCTCTTCTCCCGGTGTCCCAGGTCTTCGGCCGGCCCCTCCGCTGTCTTCAGGTAGCTCTATTGCCAGCGGAGGTCCGGACTTCTTGGCTTCTTGGCTTCTTGTGTTCTCTTCTCTTCCCCCAGATGTTGACACGACGCTCTCTCCGGCTGGACTGGTCTCTGAGGGCTGCGTTGTGACTTATATAGGCGGAGACCCCGCCCCCATATGATGTCACAGTCCCTGGGCATAAAAACCTGTGTTGTGTTTTATTATTGACACTTTTTACCTAGGTGAATGGGTAGGGGTACCATGTACCCCATACTCATTCACATAGGGTGGGGGGGCCGGGATCTGGGGGCCCTCTTATTATAGGGGGCTCCCGGATTCCGATAAGCCCCCCGCCCGCAGACCCCGACAACCAACGGCCAGGGTTGTCGGGAAGAGGCCCTTGTCCTCATCAACATGGGGACAAGGTGCTTTGTGGTGGGGGGGCACCGCAAGGCGCCCCCTCCCCCAAAGCACCCCCCCATGTTG
Organism: Aquarana catesbeiana; assembly: GCF_042186555.1. Lineage (NCBI taxonomy): Eukaryota > Metazoa > Chordata > Amphibia > Anura > Ranidae > Aquarana > Aquarana catesbeiana. The sequence continues at coordinate 552,271,661 of NC_133328.1, read as the reverse complement.
AGGGCATGCGGCCTGGTACGGTTCAGGAGGGGGGGGGGGGCGCTCGCTCGTCCCCACCCCCTTTCCTGACCGGCCGGGCTGCGTGCTCGGATCGGGGTCTGGTATGGATTTTGGGGGGACCCCCACGCCGGTTTTTCGGCGTAGGGGGTTCCCCTTAAAGTTCCATACCAGACCTAAGGGCCTGCGACGGGGCTCGCAAGGTTTCAATCTCGCCAAAAAAAGCGGAATTCCTTTTCTAGTCCCGTCGTACCCAAGTCACATTCAAAATGAACGGACTTGTCCGTGTGTGGGAAAGTCCATTCATTCTGAAAGTCCGTCGGGAAGACCGGATTCTGGAAAGTCCGGCCGTGTGTAGGCAAGTCCGCCCGTTCAGAAAGTCCGGCGGTAGTCCGCCGGAAGTCTGGCGGCAAGTACGTCGGACCTAGCTTTCTAGAAAGTCCGACCGTGTGTATGCGGCATTAGAAGTGTATTTCAAGCATTTTACATGTATATTTAAGCTTCAAGCGTTTTTGTTTTTTCCAATGGAAAGCACCAGGGGGATTAGATCAGTTCTTACAGCCTAAAAAAACACCTGAAATAACACTTGATTCATGTATTTAAAGACATTCCCATTAAAGTCTATGGGGGCCAAAATGCCCAAAACTGCCCCAAAAGTAGCTCATGTAGCTTTTGAAGCATCAAGTGTCTTGCTACAGTTACCTGAGTGCTCATATGTGAATGTCCATCATTGAAGTACAAGGGATTTTGGCTGTTGAGCGTTGTGGAGCTTTGAGCTACAAAACGCTCAAGTGTGAATAAGGCCTTAGGTCTCGTTCACATGGAGCACATCATTGTGGACAACATGTGAGAGCCATCTTGACCTGCAGGAGGATGCACAGGTGTTTCATGCATCCCTTTGCAGGTAGTCCCATTGATGGCATGGACACAGCCGCTACTCCCAATTTGACATCCGTGTGGGTTCAGGTGTGTGTGTGTGTCTGAACTCAAATAGTTTGCGTTTGGTGTTGTGCACCTGTGCGGATGTCAAACTGGGAGCAGCATCTGTGTCTGTGCAGCTGCTGTATCCCAACTGACATCAATGAACCTGCCTGCATGGGGATTCACGTAACACCTGTGCCTCCCTATGTTGGCAAACATGGCCCTCACATAGGGTATACATTGATACGACTCGTGTGAACAAGGCCTAAGACTTCGTTCACACTTGAGCATTTTGTAGCTCGAAGCTCCACAACATTCAACATCCAAAATCACATGTAATTCAATGATGGCCATTTATATATGAGCGATTTGGTACCTGTAGCATGACAGTTGATGCTCCCAAGGTTACATGAGCTACTTTTGAGGCAGGTTTGAGCATTTTGGCCCCAGAGACTTTAATGGAATGTCTGTAAACACTTCAAGTCAAGTGTTTTTTTCAGGCATATTTCAGGTGTTTTTTAACCTGCAAGAATTGGTCTAATCCCACTGGTACTTTACATTGGCAATAAACTTCTGAATGAGGCCTTACAGTTCACTGAATATTAAAAGCAGAAGTATAGCCAAAGCGATTTTGGCTATACTTCTCCTATGGATGACAGGAGTGCAGTTCGTTCTGCACTTCAGTGACCCATTTTCAGCCGACAGCAGGCTAAGGTCCTTTCTCGGCTGATATCACTAAGCCGAGCCAGGTTCGTGAAAGATCCCGACTTTACATTCAGAATCAAACCAGAAGCCTGGGCCAGCAGCTGGCTCAGCCCCTCAGCGAGCCACAGAGCCTGAGCCAGCCGCTCCCACCCCCTCCACAGCCCCGCACTCCAGTGAGCATTGGAGGGGCAGAGCAGAGAGTAGGTGACTGATGGTCATGGCTCTCTGCTCACTGAAGGCAGAGACCTGAGCGGTCAGCGGTGTTTGATCGCTCACTTCTCAGTCTTAGAGCCGGTGGGGGATGGATGCTTTATCTATCTAGGCGAGCATACTTTTTTTTTTTTTTTTTTTTACACAAGCCCATACTTCTCTTTTAGGGGTATATGCAGAGATGCAAATAGAAGGCTCACCCCCAGCAAGCTGAGGTGGGCCACCTTAAAAGGTTAAGTTCACCCAGGGGCGGACTGACCATTCGGGCACCCAGGCACTGCCTGAGGGCCCCATGCCACTAAGGGGCCCCATAAGGGTTGCCAGGGACAGTATGTAAAAATCTGTGTTAATTAAAAAAATCCCAAGATTATAGCTGCCCCGCCTCTCCAGTACCCTTTTAGTGTGTGTATGTGTATTCTGTGTGTGTATACTGGGTGTGTATATTGTGTGTGTATATTGTGTGTGTATACTGTATGTTTGTGTGTATACTGTGTGGCCCCATAATCTCCTATTGCCTGGGGACCCCATAATCTCCTATTGTCTTCTCCTATTGCCCGGGGGCCCCATGAGTTGTCAGTCCGCCCCTGAGTTCACCTTTTGTAAAAAAACAATAAAAGAAATCCACATGATTTTGCAGGTAAAAAAATATGTGTCTTTTTTTTTTTTACAATGGAGCCTGCAAGGCATTGCACCCGTGATCAATAGATCGCGGGTGCAATGTCAGGCTCCTGCAGACACTCAGTACACCTGTCTCCCTGTACCTCCAGTAGAGCAGGAAGAATCAAGGAACTATGAGAGTGTTCACCAGCACCCTCACGGTTCATTGAGAACTACAAGCCATCTGCTGTGGTGGCAGACAGTTTAATCGTTCACAGGACACTGTGAATTAATGACACGGCTGTGTGAATGGATCCCCACACAGCTGCACTACTTTTTAAATTGTGACAGTGGGTTCGGGGAGAGGGTGTAACATATAACGTGTTAATAATGGTGAACTTATCCTTTAATGATTGATTTTAAAGCCCACAGAGCCAGCGAGCAACAGAAGATACATTCTCTGATAAAGTGTAATAACAGCAAATGCCAAGCCAGAGGGGGTGTGTGAGAGCTGTTACAGTGACTGAAAATTGCAGTATAGATGTATACTTGTAAAGACAGCAGAGATTATCCAAAGTGTAAAAAACAAACCAGAACAAAACATGTAATTTGTAAAAGCTTTCCATTTCTGAGATGATAAAAACACATCATGGATGAATACTGTAAAAAAGACCATTACAGTCAAACAAAAGTTACATGAGGCATATCTGCAAAGCAGCAAATTAATAAATCAATAATCAACTTCTATTAAAACTTCTATTTGCAATTTTTATTAAACACATTTGCCATTTACAACTGATCATGTCACAGAGCTCATTCCTGAAGCAAGTCACTCACTAAGACAAGACACTGAGCACTGCATTGTGGGTGGAGAGGTGCCCTTCATAACTGAAAGCTTAGGTTAGGGGTCTTCAAACTACGGCCCTCCAGTTGTTCCTGAACTACAATTCCCATCATGCCTAGTCATGTCTGTGAATGTCAGAGTTTTTCAATGCCTCATGGGATGTGTAGTTCCGGAACAGCTGGAGGGCCGTAGTTTGAAGATCCCTGGCTTAGGTCATTCATGGAGAGTTGGGGTGGTGTTGTCAAGGTAAGTCAGCTAAAGTACCGTATTTACTTGAGTTGCCCCTGAGATATACATTTCCTATGCAAAGCTATAAGGCCACTTTCACAATGAGGCGCTGGCCACGTCGGTGGTAAATCGCTGCTAGTTTTAGTAGTGCTTTACTGTCATTTTAGTCGTGCTTTTCGGCCGCTAGCAGGGCGCTTTTAACCCACCACTAGCGTCTGAAAAAGGGTTAAAAAGGCCCGCAAAGCACCGCTGCCGAAGCGCTTTGAGAGGAAAACTTCAAAACCAGGTACTCGCTCCCCCACCCTCCAAAATGACATGCCAAGTTAGGCAAAGGGGGGGGGGGGGGGTGTCTTAAAGCAGAACATCCCCTTTTGGGTGGAGCTCCTCTTTAACAGCATCTATGAACCTTTTAAAATTCCATCTTGCCCCCCACATGGCTAATGTCGGTGCGGGCAACATGTTCATATACCTGTTGTAAACAGGTAAGTTAACTTGTGGGCAAGCGCTGTGTGCAAAGGCGCACAGGTTTTGTATCTGGGTGGGTGGAGCCTGATGAGGAATTAGAGACACTAGTTCCCCATCAGGTCTGCTCTCTCCTTGTGATTGACATTGAGCTAATTAGTAGCCGATATAAAGCCTGCAAATGGGCGTAGAATAGAAAGGAGAGGGCGGACCTGATAGGGAACTAGTCGCTCAGCTTCCCTTTTAAGTTCAACCCATTTTCAGCATCACAATTTGCTAGAAGCCTGTCGGCTGTGAAGCCAACAGCATCCTTGACAACCAGTGGCAAGTGGGGAGAGGGTAGTGGTGGCAAACATGCCACTCTGCTACACAGCATACTGAGACAGACACTCTGTCTGTCTCTGTACAGCAAGTTAAAGCTGGTCTTAATTGCCTCCAGTTTCATTATCCATGAACTGAGGTAGTTATTTTTGAATTTATTGCAGCAATAGCACCACTTTGTAAAACTGAACTATACAAATCTGCCACATGTGTCAGTAAAGCTGATAAAACTGGCGGCAGGGATTTTTCAATCTGGCACTAGTCATTTTAAAGGGGCCATACTGCCATTAAAGTGTTGTTAGTGCTTTATTAAATTTCCCCATTTGTGTGATCTGGTGGGCCAGCCTTTTTCAACCAGGGTGTCCAGGAACCCTGGGGTGCCTTCAGATTTGCTCAGGGGTGCCTTGGCAAAATGCCTAAAAATTGTCCAAAAAAAATAGTATACAAGCCAGTGGATGGATGAATTTTAGTTAAAAGAAAGCCATAGGTGCACAATTACAACCTTCCAGCTACCGGTGTCCTAACAACCAATGATGTAATTGGTTGATAAGGAGGAAGTCCGGCACCTGCACAGCATCCTTGTTGGGCCCTTCCCTGCCCTTCTCCATCAGCACTGGGGTCATGTTAGCTGGGTGAGGCAGACAAACTGGGGAAGAAGAGAAACATTGGAATACCAGTACCAGTGTGCAAAGGTATATTTCCTTTGGAAGAATTAATCACCTCTAATGCTGCGTGTCCTACATGTGTAGATGGTGATACGTTATGTAAAACTGTTTTGTTTTATATGTAACACCCTGATGTTTAAGCAGGGTTGCTATTAAATTTACCTGCCAGGTGTATTTGCCTTGGCCAATTATTGGGGATCAATTGAGTTCACCCTAAGTCTGGAATTGCTGCACTTCTCTCTTCTGCCTCTAGGTGGCCGGGTATCTGGTGACATTAGATAAGATAAGGGTGATGCAAGGACAGATTAGGAGTATATGGGTTATCTCAGCCAATGGGCAGGGGTTTTCTTAAATCCCCAGCCCTGCTGGGAGAGCCTATATATTCGGGTGAGGTCAGGTGATCTATGTTCTGTGCCACCTGGATGGCTGTCTGGGTGGACGTGTTTTGTGCTGCCCAGGCTGCTAGGCTGGAGTTTGGGCTTATCCCAGGCACATCTGGCTGCTAGGCTGTCTGAGCGACTATCCAGAAGCAAGGGAGCTGCATAGGGTTGGGACTGCGGCTTGCAGTCCAACCAGAAGTGATGGTTTTGCCGGCCGGAGAACCTGTCGTGGTCGGAGGTAGAGGGGAAGCTGTGGCCACTAAGGGACCAACCATCTTGTTAACAGGGACCACAGTGAGTAGCTGAAGCAAGGAGCAGTATTCTCACCAACTGAATGGGATGGTGAAGAATCTTGAAACTTCAGCAGGTGCCAAGCCAGGGACCCAGCCAGTGGAGTGATGCTTAAGGAGTATCTGGAGTGCCAAACCAGGGACCCAGCAGGGAAGCGGGGGTGACGCTTGTATGAAGAAACTAAAGTAAGAACATTAGAAGAGCTCAAGGGATTTAGTGCCAGTGAATCAGCAAGTCTAGTGAGAGAGACAGAGCTCAGTGCGCTGAGCATCTACAAGAAGTGATTGCATAAAAAGTAAAGGAGTTTGTTACAATGTGTGTTAGGAACTGTTCTAAGACTGTTGCCATAGGAGACAGTGCTCCTACACATGCAGATGTGGCGTCTTGCTAGATGCCTTTCCTTGCATGGCTGTCTACCTGTAGAAGTCTGAGTCTGCCAATTGACATTGCAACTACCTAAGGGTGCCCTGGCCCTAAACCCTCTCTCCCACCTTTCTGTTCAAGAGAAAATAAATCTCAGCATTCAAGAAGTGTCTGGCGCCCATGAATCTACCTTGCATTACAGCCACTGTGTCTTGCAACCCACTCTATACAGAAGGATGTCAGCTGTCCCTAACTCTGGAGATTCTCATTAGACTAAAGAAGGCCTGTGACCTTGCTACACATAAAGTTAGAAGTGGGAGCCTTGAGATTGTGCATAATTTTAAAGAGGGTCTTGATTGAAAAAAAAAAAAAAAAGTTGAAAAACCATGTGGTAGGCTTCCTTTAACTTAATATGGTCAAATATACATGCCCTAGCTTTAACTTAGGCTCATCGGTCCTTTATGGGTATTACCATACCACACTTTATATCCACTGTGCACCCAGGTATCCTGAAAACATAGACAATGATTGACTGCTGTGGATTTTTTGCTTACCTCCTTGCCTTCTCATTGGCCACCAAATGTTATGGGCATCCCCAGGGGCCTATAAAAATGCACATTGGTGGGAAGAGGTGGGCCCAGTATTCCAAGTTATAAACTATGCTAAAAAAAAAAAAATCAACCATGAAAGATGTGTTTGATATTCACTAAGGGTTCTCTGGCACCAGAGGTTCCTGCAGTATGAATCAGGGACCACAGGTTTACTTAAGGGAGACTTACCATATGTGCAACTTTACAAGTCTACATTAAAAAGGAGTTCCTGGAATGTCACATCCCCAGCTACCAAGTTACAACAGTACGCAGTATTCATATAGAGGCCATGAGGAGAACCCACAGCAAATACTCAAAGTGGTTCGGATGATGAAGAATCTTCAGCGCACATAGATCAGTAAAGCAACAAATCCGAGTCAGCGGCCACCAGAGAGGCAAGTATAAACCAGGGGTGCTCAATCTTTTTTAGAGTGAGGGCCACTTATGTGATTTAATAACTGGTCATGGGTCACAATGAACTGAAATAGTTCAGAATTTCAATTTTTTTTTATTTTGAATAGCATAATGAACATTTTACTCTTGCAGTCGCTGAATGCTGGTGGGAGGGAGAGGAAGATAAGCTGGCTTTCAGCGGTTTTAGAAGGAAAATGGAGGATATCGGTTCCTGTATGCTGACCCTGTTGCTCCTTCTGTCTAGGTGTAAAACAAAAATGAGACAGGGAGGCTGCACTGGCCCTCAAGAGCATGGGGTGGGGTCACCATTGCAACCCTTGACACTTTATCAGTGGTTGGGGAGTGTGGTGTGTTTTTTTTCCACCCCCCCCACCCCCCCCCCCAAAAAAAAAAAAAAAATGGAGCACCAGCCCCACTGTCTACAGCAACATAAAGAACATCATTCTGGTCTAAGGGGTCCTTTTTAAAAGAAAATCATTTCCCAGCAATAGAGTTAATTAACTACTAAAGAGTAGTTGTAGAGCTGCAGCCTGGGTTGTCTGAAGTGGCAGTGTGGACAATGGCCTATGTGGTTGGTGGGAGTGGGACAGCCAATATTTGACTTTAGGGTCTGCTTTAAGAAATTATTTCTAATTTGACACTGCCATTTATACAATTTGATAAGACATTTCAATTTGTTATTGTCTGACTGAGTGTTGATGCTTTATTTAAATGTTGTATGACTAGCAGTCAAGACTCTCCTCGGAAATGTATTCACAATAGTGTTTTAGAGTATAAGTTTCTCAGTGCTCCTCTGTTCTCTTATCTTTCCACAACTTTGGGTTTCAAATCTCCTGGTAAAACATTTCTTCTATTTCTCCAGGATAGTATTTCACCTCAGGATTCAGTTCTCTGTCTAAGGCGCTCTATTATTCATTAGAAGAAATTCACAAACATCTAAGGTCAACATCTCTCCCGGCAGAGACTCCGAAAAAAGCAAACTAGAATATGATGTCTGTAATCATAAAGCCATCAAAGAAACAAAACAAGGCACGCCTTTCCTGCGGAGTTCTAAGAATAGACCTGAATCCCAAAGGCTGCGGTTTGCTTAGAAAATTTTTGCCACTCGCTGTGGCTCAAAGAGAACTGGTCATGACTAGATTAAGCAAGACTCTGGTGTTATTATGAAATGGTTTAGACCTATTAAAGCATATCTAAACCAAAAATAGCATATTTTACAGCTTACCAGTCCTTAGATGTGGAGGCTGCATTAGTTTTATTTTTTAGGCCTTTTTCCTCTTTTTTTTTTTTGCACTTGTAGTCCTGCCAGTAGCACACTTCCTGTTCCAGGGTGACATCACTCACAGTCCTGTATCTATGGAGGAGAAGTGTCATCACCCTAGGCTGCCCTCCTGATCTGCACCACAAACAAACTCCCCCTTTCCTCGTCCCCAATTTGTAGGGGGGTTTGTTTTGTAAAAAGCTGGTAAAATAGTTTGAGAAGAGTTTTGTACACAGGAAGTTACAAAAAATAATAATAATAATTAGTTTCCGTCAGAATCAACAGGCATTTTTCTGTACTTACAGAGAATGTATTTGGCCTCAAAAAAAAAAAAAAAAAAAAAAAAAAACCATTATTGCAGCAACCACATGTAAGGACTGGCAAGCTTCAATATATAAAGCTTTGCTTCGAGGCTTTAAATATTTATACCTCTATTAGACACAGATAGTAAAAAAAATAAAAAATTGACAGAGGTAGGTGTTTTACCTTCCCTTGCTATATCCAAAATTAAAGCGGTTGTATGCCCGCACCTTTTTTTGCGGGCATACAAAAAAAGCCTGCAAGGCAAAGGCATAACGAGCTAGTATGCAGCACATACTAGCTCATTATGAAATACTCACCTTAGAACGAGGCCTCGACATCTGATCGTGGTCCACGCCGAGGGAGCCGACATGTTCCCTCTGCGTTTCTTCTGGGTATCGCGGCTTCGGCGCGGTGAGTGGCCGAAGCCGTGATTACGTCACTCCCGCGCGCAAGTCTTTTTCCCGGCAAGGTCTGGCAGCGTCTGCCGGACCTTCACAGTACATGCACTGACTTTAGTGGCTGCAAAGTAAATATCTCCTAAACCATACAGATTTCTCCTAAACCATATTGATTTTACCTACAGGTAAGCCTTATTATTGGCTTACCTGTAGGTAAAAGTTAAAAAATAGGGTATACAACCTCTTTAACAAATAAAAAAAGTTTTGGCTTTCAGATTGTTGTATTAGCTGTGTTGTGGCTGGTTCTCTCCAACTATTTTTGTGTAATTAGGGACATACATAAAGTGATGAAGGAAGGTAAACTCCAATAATATTTCCTCACTATTAACGGTCAGCAACAAAACCACAAAACAGTACAACGCTACACACAATGTAACAAACTCTTAGTTATTAGGCAACTTTGATGCTTCCATTGAAGCGATAATGGGAATATAGCACATTTTATATTTTACTGGGGTATATATTGATATACAATGTATTTATTTATACATTACTGACACAGCTCTACTCAGAATCTTCATCCATTCACATCAAACGCCGCCTCTGAATACATTTACAATCTAATGTTCCTGTCACATACAATTAGGTTCCAGCTGGAAGGAATCCAATTAAAGTAACAGTATGTTTCTGGGTGATGAAAGAACAATGAGGCAGATGAAACGGGAAGATAATGTCAATCACCCATCGCTGCATATACATTATAAATAAATATAAAGCACAGATGCAGTATCACGAATGGAGAAGGCTTAAGCTGGCCATAGACGTATCGAAATTCAGCAGGTTCAGCAGTGAACAGCCGCATTTCTTTTTTTTTTTTTAAAAAGGTAAATGTATTCATTTTTCAGGTAAGAAACTACAGTAGTCAAAACATTCTTGTTACAAAGGATAACATCCAATAAATGAAGAGACAGTGACATACATATTCAAAATGATTGGCTGCTAAGCAACATTATTTACATTACTAGCGTTCCATATATTCAGCAGTGTTTAATTCCAACCTCCTTCATTTCCAGAGGAATTCCCCTGACTTCGTAGGATGTAAAAGAAGAACAAAAAAGAAAAAAAACAAAACAAGAAAAACTAACCATACTCAACATTGTAAATATAGTAATCCACTTTTTACAGCATGTTATAAACTCGTTAACTTCGCTCTGTAGCAGTATTTTTTTATTTAATTTTTATAATGATAAAGACATAAATCATTCCTGGTCTCATATATTCTGCCTTTACACCTCTATATCTCCAGACACTGATTTAATCCAACCAACCCATATTTTGTTACTTTTTTTTGGGCATCCCCTGGAAATGTAAGTCAATTTATATTTTGGTAGGGCCCGATTGACTAGGTCCACCCAATACTGGAGGGATGGAGGCCTTGTATCCTTCAAGTTCAAAGCTAAAGCGTTTTTAGCATCGAAAAAGAGTATTCTTAAAAGAGTCTTTTTGGATTCAGACAATTCTTCCTCCCCAAAGTCACCCAGTAGGCATCTGGCTAGGGCATATATATTTGGAAGGGCTAATTTTTCCTCTAAGAGTTTTAAGATTGCTGCTCAAAAACTTCTCCACCTGAGGGCACCACCATACCATATGAAAAGTAATCTACCTCAGCCCTACATCTATGACATTCTGGTGTTCCCACCCTGCCCATCTTATGCAGGCGTACAATATACCCGGTGGAGATAGTTAAACTAGATAATTTTGTCCCTAGCCAAAATCATCGATAGCAACATTGAGTCGATGACCTCGGCCCAGAAGTCCTTTGTAAGGGATGGGATATCAATTCTCCACTGAGCTTCCACTCTCTCCATCCTAGGTGAGGAAGAGGTCAGCAGGGCGAAATAATATCTTGAGATAAGTTTTGAGTGATCTTCCTCTAACAGTAATTTCTCCAACTCAGAATGGGTGAGCTGAAACTCCCGAAGCCCGAATTGAGCTGCCACAGCATGCCGCAGTTGCAAATATCGATAAAAATAGGTGTTGGGGCATTTATATTCAATTTGAATATCCTTGACATTTCTAAACGTTTGGTTCCTACATAATTGGTAAACATATTTGAGACCATACTGGGCCCAGCATGCTCCATCAGGGATTTTATATATGTCTTTTAACTGGGGGTTATACCATAAAGTAGCATTCGGGGGAAGAGAAGATCAGTGGACTACCCCTCGTTCTTTTATTGCAAATATGAAAAATCTTGTATGAAAGTTTCAGTATGTCTGCCCCTTGGGAAAGGTAAGGGCCCAGTGGTTCAAAAATCACCAGTGGATGTGTGTTAGCTGTGCTGCTAAGTAGTAGCATTGTAGGTTTGGTAGGGCCAGCCCACCAGCTTGAGTCAGTAAAAACAAAGTGTCTAGGGATACTCTAGGTGGTCTAGAGTCCCAAAGAAATGAGGATAGTAACGTGTTAATCTCCATGAATAGTTTTTTGGGGACATAGGTTGGTGCATGCCATAACAAATATAGAAACCTGGAGAGATATATAATCTTGAATATATTGATGCGGCCCAGGAGGTTGAGGGGCAGCTTAGACCAAGTCTGCAAGTTATCCTTCAGACGTACCACAAGGATGTAGGTTGTTTTTAATATATATGCTTGGTGATAGCTGGACCTCAACCCCGAGGTATCGGAATCGGGAAACTTTTTTTAGTGGGACTTCTTTAGGCAGATTCAGTGAGTATTCAGGGCAGATGGGGAAAATCAGTTACTTTTCCCAATTAACTCTAAACCCTGAATACCCCACAAATCTTGTAATTCTACTCAAAGCTACGGCCAAAGAGCTCTCAGCCTCTGCCAGGTATAGCAGCATATCATCGGCATACAAAGAGGTCTTTTTTCCTTAGTGTTTATCCAGCAGCCCTTCACCTCTTCATTCTACTTCAACTGTGCCGCTAATGGCTCTAACAACAGGGGCGACAATGGACACCCCTGCCGAGTGCCCCTAGCTATTTCAAAAGTATCTGTGACAATGTTATTAACCCTCAACTGTGCTAGAAGTTTAGCATACAATAATTTCCCCCAAGCTATAAATTTGGGGCTGAAGCAGAGCCGTTCAAGAACTGCCCACAAATAAGGCCATTCGATAGAGTCAAGGGCCTTATGGGTGTCCAATGACACTACAACCCGGGTATCCGGAGTAGGACCCTCGGATTGTAATACCTCCTCAAATTTATGGCCATAGATCTCATTGGGATGAAACCCATCTGGTCTGAATGGACAACAGACAGTATCACCTTATTTAATCGTTTGGCTAGAATTTTAGCTAAACGTTTTGCATCTACATTAATCAATGATATGGGCCTATATGATTTGCAGTAGTCATGGTCTTTGTGAGGCTTGGGGGATTCAATACAATTCAGTGCCTCCCTCAGAGAGTCTGGGAGCACTCTCTTCTTCAGTGTGTCATTATATACTTCTAGTAGTTTTGGTGCCAGAAATTCCTTATAGACACTGTACCACTCAGCCAGGTATCCATCCAGACCGGGTGTTTTATTCGGGTTCAAAGAAAGTATTGTGGACATAATTTCGTCTGTGCTAAAAAGGGACTTCCAAATCCTCCACCAAATCCCTGGGCAGCTCCCGGAGAGGGATCGGCGCCAAATATTGGCAGACCTCCTCCATTGCGTAATCCACCCTGGATGTGTATAGATCTGAATAGAAGTAAAAAAAAGCAGCAGCTAAATCTTCGTGTTTTGTACAGAGGGTATGTTGTTCGTTATAAATTTGGGAAATAGAGGCCGGTGCTTGCTGCGAGTGGGCCAAAAATGCTAATAATTTACTGTTCTTATCACCAAACTTGAAGATACCTTGTGATTGGCTTTTTTTGAGTCTTTTCAACCAACACTAGGTCTAGGTGGCGGGCCTTATCCCTCCATACCCCAAGGTTGGCAGAGGTAGGATTATTGATATATTCTACTTCCGCTTCTGTAGCGACCTGCTCACATTCTTTAACCTTCTATTCTCTGTCAGACCTGAGTTTTTTAATTAACCCCCGAACTGGACCCCGGAGAGTGGCCTTAAAAGCATCCCAAGTGCTACTAAGGGGAACCTCCCCTTTGTTTACTACCAGAAGCTTGTAATATCAGTGGCTGTTGACCTCTCAAAACACTTCTCCTTTAACCATAGTGGGCTGTCTCCAGAGTGTATAACCTTGGGACCACCTCATGTTCATGGAGAGTAACGGGGGGAGTGGTCCGATATGGCCCTTGGGAGATATCTTACATCAGCCACCCTCGGCAACACTTCCTTGGTCACAAAATACATATCTAGTCTGGATAACGTGGTATATGAGGAGAAGAAACATGAATGCTCTCTTGCTTCAGCGTTCTTCCAGCGCCATGCCTCCACCAGACCATACTGTTCCGCACATGCTGCCAATGGTGGGCACATTTAGAGACGGTCTGGAATCTATCCATATTGGGGGATAGTACTGCATTTAAGTCCCCTGCCATGATAATTGGGCCTTTTGCCACCAGGAGCACCTTTGCCATTACTGTATCCGAAGGGGTCTGTTACAACCTCCTCCAGGGTACATAGTAAGGATTTTGTTACAAAGACAAACATTCCCCTTGCATAATTAGAGTAAGTTGAATTAAATGCATATTTTACAAATGCCCTCTGAAGAGCCATAATTTTAGAGCCTACCAGATGCGTTTCCTGTAGGAAAATTACATGAGGATTACGCTTCTGAATATAGTTAAATACTAATGCCCTTTTAATTCTGGAGTTAAGGCCTCTTACATTCCAGGACAGGAGTTTAAGAGTATTTAGCATTGGTGTCATAGTGAACTGTGTTTATGTTGTGAGGCCCGCCATAGCGGGGTAATGGCAGAGGGCTCCTCTGGAGCACATATGGTAATGCATATAACAGCCCACTGGGTGGGTAACTTACAATAGCAGTCATTGCCAGCTTATCATAGGTAGTTGCATAGTTAGGTAGTGGATTGAAGAACATAGAAGAGAGAAAAAAAAACAGATAAAAAAAAATAAAAAAAACTTGAGTCCCCAACTTGGTAGTTAGTGATCCAAAACACAGCCCCCCACCCCCTCCTTGCCCGTAGTCCCCAACATACTACAGGCCTCTTCCCCAAACAACATCAGTGTCACCCTATCAGGGGTGAGTCTCTTCTTATCCAGCCGGATAGAAAGGGGAAGAATGATAACTTGGTGAGCGGTTGAGCGAAACGTGAACCACTTGATAGAAGAAATATTCATTGCAGTCACCAAGAAACTGTAATGCCCTGTACCCACGATAGGATTTTCAGACAACAAAATCCATGGGATGTTTTCAGACAGATGTTGGCTCAAACTTGTCTTGCATACACACGGTCACACAAAGTTGGTTGGAAATTCCGAACGTCAAGAACGCGCTGACGTACAACACATACAACGAGCCGAGAAAAATGAAATTCAATAGCCAGTGCTGCTCCGACAACGGATTTTATAGCCAGCTCTCATGCCCCGTACACATGGTCGGACTTTGTTCGGACATTCCGACAACAAAATCCTAGGATTTTTTCCGACGGATGTTGGCTCAAACTTGTCTTGCATACACACGGTCACACAAAGTTGTTGGAAAATCCGATCGTTTTAAACGCGGTAACGTAAAACATGTACGTTGGGACTATAAACGGGGCAGTGGCCAATAGCTTTCATCTCTATTTATTCTGAGCATGCGTGGCACTTTGTCAGTCGGATTTGTGTACACACGATTGGAATTTACGACAACGGATTTTGTTGTCGGAAAACTTTATCTCCTGCTCTCCAACTTTGTGTGTCGGAAAATCCGATGTAAAATGTCCGATGGAGCCCACACACGGTCGGAATTTCCAACAACACGCTCCGATCGGACATTTTCCATCGGAAAATCCGACCGTGTGTACGGGGCATCAAACTTTGTGTGTCGGAAATTCCGATGGAAAAAGTCCGACGAAGCCCACACACGGTCAGAATTTCCGGCTTGTCCCTAAAGTATAAGAAATGGGCTGCTTCCCCTCTGGGAATCCCAGGAAATGCAGGTTATTCCTGCGTAGTCTGTCCCGATGTCTCCGAGCTTGGCTTCCTGGGACTTGTGGTCCGCCGTCACCTCCCGGACCGTCACCATGAGCGGGGTCAAATCATCTTCATCCGCACTGATGCGGTGTTCAGCTGTGGTGACACGGTTCCTAATTTTGTGGACATCATCTTTTAGCAGGGCAAAGTCCACCCGAGTGGTCTCTATCTGGGTCAACAAGGACGCATGGCAGCTTTTAATGGTTGCCATGATTTGGGACAGGAATGGTTCACCTACCTGGGAACCTGAGCCTGTGGCCTCTTCTTCTGAAGGTGGGACTGGGATTGCTAAGGGGTCCGTAGCGTCCTCCAGTTCTGCCCAGGGCTGGTCTGCAGCAGCCGAGGCATGTGGCCTCTCCTCCAGGTGTTGGGCGCCATCTTGGCTGGTCTCGTGAGCTAAATGAGCGAGCCTTTCTGCGGGCGACGGGTCTACGCTAGGTCCGTATTTGATCATTATTGTGTGCCCCGGGTGTACACTGACATGTCTGTGTGGTTGCCTCCTAAAAATTTTGGTGTATGGCTGTACATATAATGCAGGATTTTAGTGCGGCTCAGAGCTCCGAAGAAACGCTGCTCACATACCGGAAGTTGACACGCTCCCGAACAGCCGCATTTCAATCCATGTGTGGGCAGGCTGGCTGTACTGAAGTTGATCCACCAATCGACTTCAGTACAACCAGCCTGTCAGATTTTTCCATTTGATCACTGCCGGCAGTAATTATTGTATTCTGATGGCTGGGAAACCTTCCACAGTCAGAAAACAATAGCTCTGCAGGAGAGATTCCCCTCATCAACACTGACTGTGTTAATGGGGGAACCGAGCAATTTTCTTTCATGCAATCATGGGTTGCTTAATGTATGGCCTGCATTGCTGTTATCATGCGGAGTCTAAGCATGATAAGCTAAGGGCCTCTATACCAGCCTTTATAACCCTTCAAATAACTTTTAGGCTCTGTTTCCACTAGTGCGACTTTTCATGCGACTTGGGACTGAAAAGTCGCATGACAAATTGTTTCCCATGATTTCCAATGAGTACCGTTCATATCTGTGCGACTTCAAGTCGCAGCGACTTCAAAGTAGTCCCTGCACTACTTTGGTCCCACTTTGATGCGACTTGAGGTCTATAGATACAGGCATTGCTTCAAATCGCGGTAAAAAGTCGTGGTAAAATCGCGCGACTTTGGGGACGCACTAGTGGAAACCTAGCCTTAGTGCTAATAATTACTACATATACTGTGTAGCTCAGTGTGAATGGTTAATTACAAACTTACAGAATAAGAAGAGAAAAAGGAATGTGGGTTGTTAGTCTTTAGTTTAACGCTTCCTAACGCTTTTACTATGGTATGTTGAGAACGTACACAATAAGAAAAAGAATAAGGAATGTGGGGGGTGTATTTTACACCCAGGGTTGATCTACATATATGACAAAATTATTTTTAGTGCTAATGGAATGAAACAAATTGTAATAATAGTCTGTAGTTTTCCCTAATATTGGAGGTCAGTTTAGAAAGGCTTGCTTATTATGAGGGTCAGTGTAAAGGGCCCATTACATCTGAGGCCAGTGAAGTGCACCTTTACATTAGTAGCCAGTGTAGTGCCACCATCCATTGGTGGTTAGTGAACTGTTTCCTTACATTGGTAGTCAGTGTAGAAAGGTTCCCTTACACGGTCTTATAAATTGTCAATGAGAGAAGGGCCCCATTACACTGGTGGCCACTGGAAAGAATGCACCTTACATTGGTGGTCTGTGGAAAGAATACCCCCCTTACAGATAGTGATAAAGATGACTGGTATCAGTGGTTGCTTATCAGAGAGTCAGGAATTGTTCATTGCTTAAGGAACCCCTCGTAATCCCTAAAGGAACCCCAAGGTTCCAGGGAACCCTGGTTGAGAAAGCCTATTCTACACCGTCCCACTGTTCACCAGAGATCTCACAGGAATAATATACTAAATCAGCCACACTCACTACAGCAGGGCAGAAGCGGATGTCCTAAGATCCCAGACAGCCATTTGCAAAACACCAGACAAACCTTGCCCAAGGCACAGATAAATTATGTACTATAAAGACTATAACATGATTCCCTATTTAAGAAGTGTGTGCTACATTTTTTTTTTTTTTTTTAAGAAATAGTTTTAGTGTTCATAGTTACAAGTTATGAAGAACACTGTTAATAAAAGCAATAGGAAGGGTTAAAGTGAAGACAAGATCCTGGAAGGGTGGTGACGTCCTCACCTCTCTTGTTTTTGGTTCCGTGCTTCCTTGCGGTGCTCAATTCCTGTTCGATCTTCTTTTCCAAATATTCCTGTTTCTTAGTTAGCATGTCCTCTGTTTCCCGCAGTCTGAACAAAGCCTCCTGGGCACTGGGGCCCCCTTTCCTGTCTTTAGAAGACCCACCGGAGGGCTTGAAAAGTTTGGCGATTTTACTCATGGCTGTGTGTTATTTTCTGCTTGTCACCAGTGAGAAATAAGCCACCCAGCAGGATTATCCCTCTCAGAACTCTGGATTCAGGAAGAGAGGAACGGAGAACAGTCCTGCTAGGCAGACACCTGTCATTTCCTGACTAGTAAAACTTGAAAGGCAACTTCAGCTGACCTGCCAGTGGGGTGGGGCAAGATTAGCATGATCAAGTGACTTGTTACGTAGGTGAATACCTTTTCTGATGATCGCACACCCTACCACATGGCATATACCAAATTAAATTTCATTATATGTTTCACTGACATCATCCACAGCTAAACAATGACTAACCCTGCTACTTTTAGCAAGTAAGTGTCACAATCCCATGTACAATTATATGTATCAACAAAAGCTGAAATTATGAATGACAGTTTTCTTTTGCCTATCTTATTAGAATGAAAATAATGAAAACATTTAGGCCCATGAAAGCGGTAGTGAACTTAGGTATAGGGGGGGGAGGTGCTGCGCTAACCAGAAGAAAGCTGTAAATCTCTGTCTGTGGTCAATTAATAAAATGACATAAAATCGCATAATAAATCGCATAAATAAGTGTTGACACTAAAAAACATTCAAGTCTAAATAATCAGCATCATGTGTATGTGATAAAAAGTGCATAAAAAATCCTTTTCAATTGGTATATACTAAATGACAAAAAAAATTGCATGTTAAATCGCATAAATAAGTGTTGACACTAAAAACATATAAATCTAGATAATCATGTGTTGGTGCACAAAGGGACATAAACACTACTTCATGTGAATAATTCTAAATAAAAATACATAGAATAAATCAGAAATAACCATCAAAAACATATCCTTATAAATGGTGCAAAACATACAAAGTGCCAGTGCTTAAAGGTGATCTAGATATCGCAAATAAAACACATCAATCCAACGCAATATGGATAATAAATAATATAAATAAATGTCCCAATAATAGTGATATAAAATATATTGTGCTGGCCTGCGAAACAAATGACCAATGACATGCCAGTAAGTGCAGCAAACTAAAACTGGCCATACACCTATAGATTATCTGCAGATTTTCTATGGTTAGATGGAAAAAGTGGGAGATTCCTCCATCCACAAAGTTTAGGGAACATGGAGAAATCTGTTGCACTTTTTCCATCTAACCATAGAAAATCTGCAGATAATCTATAGGTGTATGGCCAGCTTTAAAGTGCCAGTGTAAAAGTCATTGAAGGTGCAAAAGCAAGTTCTGGTGAATTCAATAAAACAACAGTGGGGTGTCTGGGATGCAATTCACTCAGTGTCCTCTTCGTGCATAAAACACTAATGTAAGCAGTGGCCCCTTACCTAGCGGTGCTAGGTCAACCGCATGAATTGTAGCTAAAACGCCAGGTCCTGAGCCTCAATCGCGTCCCTATATCCACGCTTGCCGGTGTTGGGTTATCCTAATGGCAGCTGATTACAAGTGGCTATGGTCCTATCAGGGGTCCTGGACCAGCGCGGATCCTAGCTCAGCCTCCACATCTCAGGTATGTATGTACAGGAATATGCAGGACAAAGGTACTTGATAGTGAAGTATGTATTAACCAGGTAATGCTTTATTATTACATCTACTTATGTAAGTAGATGTACTCACATAAAAACAATGCAGAGCAAACCTCTCTCCTACGAGCAGCGAACTCGTTCTGTGTCTAGCAATGTGAAACAGCCTATTCCGTCCCTACGCGTGTCATCACCGATCACGTGACTTCTTCAGGGGAGTGAACTTAACTTAAAACTTGGACCTACAGGTAAGCGTATACTTAAAATAAAATTCAGAGAAAATTACCGTGCTGATGTTTGAACAGAGCAGCAAGCACCACAATTGACAATTATTGTGCAAAAACAGAAATATAAAAGTGCCGCGCCAAATAAGTGCAATATGGTTATCACAATTTGCAACGTGGACCTAAAATGAATCCATACATATAAATACAAAAGGTACACTCAAGTGACGACACTTTACATGTGTAAAAAAATAAAACAAACGAAAGTTCATATATAAAATTGTCCATAAAGGGCCACCTATAGTGTAACCGTGCAATAACACGGTGCATAAAAGTGCATACAAGTTAGGATGAACTCAGGTGTGTTCGTAAGTCCACGTGCCTGCGCCCACGCCCGCCAGGAAGCTGACACTCCGCATCGCTAATCACAGGCAGTGAGACATTTCCCGATCCGATCTCACTGCCTCTGATTAGCGCTGCGGAGTGTCAGCTTCCTGGCAGGCACGGGCACAGGCACGTGGACTTGCAAAAACACACCTGAGCTCATCCTTACATATAAGTGCTTAGGATGGTGATCTTTGAATATGGATGGCCACCAATGTGAGAATCCTGCAAGCAAGGGTGATAAGGGTACGCTTACCAGAAAATGTGGACCCAAATACAGTAAGATAATGAGTCACACAGGCAGAGGTAAGTAGACATTCAACAGACAAGATAGATCTCCCAGGTGTTTCCTGTATGGACAACTCAAATCCCCACAGCTCTGGTATAGAAAGACTGGACTATAGACCTGTCGTCTGTTTCAGAACCGATGTACATGTGAAAATACACCAAGCAGTTGCACATCGTGTAAAACCATACAGTACTGATGTATAAACATCGTATTCCTGACAGAAAATTCTGCAGTGCTTGTGGTAGAAAGAGTTGTGTCATGTAATGGTGTCACCTACAGCCTGCCGCTATTCTGTGCCAGCCTCTCTCTGCTGTGCCAACCTTAAGGCATCTGCAAGCGTATACTTAGGCTGGGTGCACACATGTCCGGCTGCGGTTTGCAGTCCAGAGTCCATTGCGTTCCTGTTCACCAGTTCGGGTGCTATTCAGATGCAAATTTTTGCCTGAATTCGCACCTAAACCAGACCCAAAAACGCACAGGACCCTTTTCAACACTGAACCGCAGCTGCCCCAGACATGTCGGCTCCATTGAAAGCAGGTCACATTCACATGTTCTGTTAATTGGATGCAGTTAAAAACTTGTAGGTACCATGACTATCTTCTAAACATGCTTTGTTTAGGAGATATTCACAAAGTCACATGATGTCAGTGCACTCTGTATTCAGGGTGCACAGAGTGTATTGTGAATACAGAGAACACCATGCAGCGATCGTGACTACCACATGCGCAGGAGTGACATCATAGTGGCCTGGCCATTCAAATGACCAGAGAATGCTAACCCGGAAAGAAGACTAGCACATTATGGCATAAACCTGCAGGGACCTATTAAAAATAAATTGCCCTAATGCACAGCAAAAAGCATGTTTAACTGCACTGTGTACTGCGTGCGGTGCCATCGGTTTTGAAAGGCACTCTAATGTAGAATAAACAGTATCGGGCAGCCTACCACACCGCACATATCTAGCATTTTGTCACAAAAATGGGGTACGTCTTGGCTGCAATGTAGTGATTCAAAATGAGTATTATATAATGTACAGTAACTGACAAAATACACAGACATTTACATTTAATAATTTGTCCACATATCGATCCATGCAGCAACTTACAGTTATAAAAACACAGCCATTCACATATCAGAGCTTGTCAGATTCCGAATAACCTACATATTATTCTTTGGTTGGGGGGTAAACTAGAGCACCTGGAGGAAGACAAACAGGCAGAACATAGAAATTCCATGCATATAATGCCCCTTGTGGGATTCAAAGACAGAATGCAGAGCTGCAAGGCATGAGTTTTACAATATCTATATAGTAACAATAGTCCATTCATAAATCCTGTGAATCACATCCAAAACCACGCACAAACAAGTTCCTTTTGAACCATCACTAGCACACTGTTGGAAATGGACTCCAAATTTCAATCTGCCTCTTACTAATAAATTTAATATAAGCCACAACTATGGCAAGAATATACTCCTAATTCAGCATTACTTTGATTCTAGAAAACTTACCTCCTATGGCCATTGTTTACTCCATAATGTCCTATGAATGTCTCTGTGGGCGGAGGAATAAAGGGAATAAAATGCACAGCAGCATAACTCTATTTATTAAACATCTTATACAATAACACCCACATAATCATAATGCACATGTCACAAATTAATAGTGCACATGTCACTGGAATACAGTACAATCCATACAGTCAGGAAGGATTGTTCACGTGTAATAGCATAACTACTCTCCTCTGCACAATATGTTTTGTAATGGCCTTCAGCCTTATAGCTGCATTTCATTAGCCCTATACAGTATACAGTAAAACCTTGGATTGCAAGTGTAGCCCTGTGGGGTTTAGTCAGGGAGCTCCTCACCAAATTCCTTGTCAGGGCTAGCTACTGTAGATAGTTGTTAGAGATTCATTGATTTCTACCTAAGTTTGTCCTTGTTGTACTTTTCTCTTCTGCCACTAGGTGGCCGGGCACTTGGTGGCATTAGATGTGAGAAGGACATCTCAATGTCAAGTTATGGGTATATGGGATATCTCAGCCAATGGGCAGGGGTTTTCTTGAATCCTTTAGCCTGCTGGGAGAACCTATATATTCGGGTGGAGTCAGGTGATCTATGTTCTGTGCCACCCGGACTGCCGTCTGGGTGGACGTGTGTCGTATGCCCAGGGCTGCTAGGCCGGAGATTGGGCCTATCCCAGGAGCATCTGGCTGCCAGGCTGTGTGAGGGCCTATCCAGAAGTAAGAAGGCAGTGCAGAGTTGGGACTGCGGCTTGCAGTCCAACCAAAAGTGACGGTTCTGCTGGCCGGAGAACCTGCCATGATCGGAGGTAGAAGGGAAGCGGTCACCACTAAGGAACCAACCACCTTTACCAGGAACCACAGCGAGTAACTAAAACAAGTACCGGAGCAACCTTCTCACCAAACGGGCACGGTGGAGAATCGGGAAACTTCAGACGGTGATCAAGTCAGGGACCCAACCAGCGGAGATGACGCTTGCAGAGCAGCCTTGTGTGTCAAGCCAGGGACCGAGCCAGTCAGCAGGGGTGAAGCTTGAAAGGTATCTGGAGTGCCAAACTAGGGACCAAGCAGGGAAGCGTGGGTGACGCTTGAGGGAGATACCACCGCAAAAGTCTTGAGGAACTCACGGGATTTAGAGTCATTGAATCAGAGAGTCCAGTGAGAGACACTAAATGCTCAAGGGGCTAAAGAGCTACAAGTGCATATTGTAGTGAAGCTAGGAGAACTGTTGAACTTTGTGTTAGGGACTGTTAGATACTGTTGCCATAGGAGACAGCAAAACTGCACGTGCAGAAGTAGCACCTTGCTGGGGCCTTTCCCGGTACGGCTGTCTTCTTATTGAAGTCTCGGAGTCTGCCTATTGAAATTGCAACCACTTAAGGGTGTCCTGGCCCTAACCCTCTTTCCCTTGCAAAATATAAAAAGGACTGTTAAAAGAAATAAAAACTTTTTTGCATCCAAGAAGTGTCTGGCGCCTAATGGCTTTCAGCATTTTTGCACCCACTATGCCTCACAACCCACTACATATTGAAGGATGTCAGCGGTCTGTGGCCTCAAAGGCTCTCATTAGACTGGAAGAGGTTAGAGATTCTGCTACACAAGCATACTTCGTTCCAGAAACATGCTTGTAATCCAAAGCACTTGTATATCAAAGCAAATTTCCCCATAAGAAATAATGGAATTTCAGATGATTCCTTCCACAACCATTTATTCATAAGCCCTTCAGTTTATAGTCTAGATAAAAAGATTATAGCAATGTGCAACCATAAAATGTCCATCCACAAATGGCAGCCTCCACAAGGGGATTAGAAGCAAAATCCAGCAGGAGCTACAGAGTATAAAAGAGAAGAGAGGCGCCTCTAAGAGCCAGTTCACACAGGGGCGCGACTTTGCGAGGCGACCTGGACACGTCCTGAACGTGCACCACAGCGCAATTTGGGGCGACTTACAAGGACCAGGACAAGCGACTTTCCAGTGGCCAATCAAACAACAATCAGCTCTGTGGGAGGGAGGGGTTTGCCTGAGAAAACAATTTTCTCTTCCTGTATTGTTGCTTCAGTTAAGACACGATCCGACTTTGGAGGCGACTTCCATTTAAATCAATGGGTACAAGTCGCCTAGAAGTCGGATTGAAGTAGTACAGGCAGTGGTGTATTTAGGTTTTGTGCTGCCCTAGGCCTGACTAAACTCATGCACCCCCCTAATTTAAATATGACCCACCCCTTGCTGCCGAGGCCACACCCCTTCCTGTTTAAGACCCACCCTATCATCTGTAAACCACACCCCTTCCTCTTTTTAGGCTCATTTGGCACCTTTCAGGGGGGAGGGGGGAACAGGTACCTGTTTTTGACAGGTACCCTTCCCCACTCCCTGGAGACTGCAACTAAATGTGGACTGTTTAAAGGGTTTGCATTGATTTTAGCATGCATGGAGCACTTTGCACATGCCAGTGGCGGCTGGTGCTCAAAATTTTTGGGGGGGTGCAAACAAACTAAGAAATAAAAAAAAAAAGACATCAATTGCAGCCTCACTGTGCCCCATCAAATGCAGCCACTGTTCCATCAAACGCAGCCACTATTCCCACCAAACGCAACCACTGTGCCCATCAATTGCAGCCACTGTGCCGCATCAAACGCAGACACTGTGCCCACCAAATGCAGCCAATGTGCCCACCAAACGCAGACACTGTGCCCACTAAACGCAGACACTGTGCCCACCAAATGCAGACACTGTGCCCACCAAACGCAGACACTGTGCCCACCAAACGCAGACACTGTGCCCAACAAACGCAGACACTGTGCCCATCAATTGCAGCCACTGTGCCACCAAACGCAGCCACTGTGCCCACCAAACGCAGCCACTGTGCCCACCAAACGCAGCCACTGTGCCCATCAATTGCAGCCACTGTGCCATCAAACGCAGCCACTGTGCCCCATTAAATGCAGCCACTGTGCCCACCAAACGCAGCCACTGTGCCCACCAAACGCAGCCACTGTGCCCATCAATTGCAGCCACTGTGCCATCAAATGCAGCTACTGTGCCCACCAAACGCAGCCACTGTGCCCCATCAAATGCAGCCACTGTGCCCACCAAATGCAGCCACTGTGCCCATCATTTGCAGCCACTGTGCCATCAAACGCAGCCACTGTGCCCACCAAACGCAGCCACTGTGCCCACCAAATGCAGCCACTGTGCCCACCAAATGCAACCACTGTGCCCATCATTTGCAGCCACTGTGCCATCAAATGCAGCTACTGTGCCCACCAAACGCAGCCACTGTGCCCCATCAAATGCAGCCACTGTGCCCACTAAACGCAGCCACTGTGCCCACCAAATGCAGCCACTGTGCCCATCATTTGCAGCCACTGTGCCATCAAACGCAGCCACTGTGCCCACCAAACGCAGCCACTGTGCCCACCAAATGCAGCCACTGTGCCCACCAAATGCAACCACTGTGCCCATCATTTGCAGCCACTGTGCCATCAAATGCAGCCATTGTGCCCCACCAAACGCTGTCACTGTGCCCATCAATTGCAGTCACTGTGCCCATCAATTGCAGCCACTGTGCCTTTAAAACACAGCCATTGTGCCCCATCAAACGCTGTTACTGTGTCCATCAATTGATTTATTCAATAACTTTACCTGCTGTTCTTTGGGGTTCCCTTGTGCCTCTCTCTCTCTTCCTGATGTCACTGCCAGACCCTGCCCCAGTGCCGAGGAGAAGGGTCAAGCAGTGTGGAGGAGGGTAGGCGGAGCATAAGGCTCCACCTCCGCCAGTCATCGGCCGCTTATGGGGGCATGAGTCACATGCCGCCCCCCCGCATGAGAGGAAGTCCCCCCACCCGTCTTTCTGATTCCCGGCTCCCGCGGCCGCCCCCCGCACACATGCAGCCCACGGCGGCCGCCTTGCTGTAGCGAGTGGCGCTGCTGTGTATGGGCGTGCTTGTCAGAGGGTGGAGGGGCGTGAGCTCTGCTAAGCACGCCCATACACACGCCCCTCCACCCTCTGCCAAGCACGCCCATACACAGCAGCGCCGCTCGCTACAGCAAGGCGGCCGCCGTGGGCTGCATGTGTGCGGGGGGAGGCCGCGGGAGCCGGGAATCGGGTAGGGGGACTTTCTCTCATACGGGGGGCGGCTTTTTTTGCCGCCCCCCGCAAAGTGCCGCCCTAGGCCTAGGCCTTGTCGGCCTAGGCCAAAACACAGCCCTGAGTACAGGAACCTTTTCTGAAGTCGGAGCGACTTCAGTAGTGTGCATTAAGACGGGTCTCATTGACTAACATGGAATTTGACATGTTGCGCGAGTTGGGGCGACCAAGGGCGACTTCAAGTCGGATCCAAAGTCGTCCCTGTATGAATGGGCTCTCAGTGTAGCAATATGGTTACATTTAATGAAGGTACAACATTTAGCAACTCACATGGTTGATGATTAAAACAGGCACAACTCAGTATGCAGGCATCTGGGGTAAAGCTGTCTACATAGACGGTCCTCCACAACGTCGGCTCTCACCGCTCTCAGTCTGCAATCATGCCCGGGAAGATTACCCTAAAGTAGAGCGATCTAAAAACGAGGCTTGAAATGCTCGTGAAGCACAGCGTGGAAGGGATGACATCGGTGGCTGTGCAGAGGATGGTCTATGTGGGCAGCTTAGATGTGCCTGTTTTAACCACTAAAGGACCAGCCGTCGCAGTTATACTGCGGCAGGTTGGCTTCCCTGTGCAAATCGCCATAGCTGTACGTCGGTCGCTTTAAGATCATTAGGGGGCACGAGCGATGACGGAGCCGATGCACGTGCCCAGCGGCCACGATGTCCGCCGGGCTGCGATCGCTTCTAAGAGAGCCAGAACGGAGATCTGTCAATGTAAACAGTCAGATCTCCATTCTGTCAGGAAAGGAGAAAGATCTGTTGTTCATACTAAGTATGAACAGCGATCGGTCTCCTACTCCAGGCAGTCCCATCCCCCCACAGTTAGAATCACTCTGTAGGATACATATTTAACTCGTTGATCGCCCCCTAGTGTTAACCCATTCCCTGCCAATGACATTTATACAGTAATCAGTGGCTATTTTAAGCTTTAATCGCTGTATAAATGTCAATGTTCCCAAAAAAGTGTCAAAAGTGTCCGATCTGTCCACCGCAATGTCGCAGTCCCCCTAAAAATCGCAGGTCACCAGCATTACTAGTAAAAAAAAAATTAATAATAAAAATGCAATAAATATATCCCCTATTTTGTAGACGCTATAACTTTTGCGCAAACCAATCAATATACACTTATTGCGATTTTTTTTTTAAAAATATGTAGAAGAATACATAATGGCCTAAACCGAGGAAGACATTTTTTTTTTATATTTTTGGGGGGATATTTTTTTGGGATATTTATTATAGCAAAAAGTTAAAAATATTGCTTTTTTTCAAAATTGTCGCTCTTTTTTTGTTTATAGAGCAAAAAATAAAAAACTGCAGAGGTAATCAAATACCACCAAAAGAAAGCTCTATTTGTGGGAAAAAAGGACGTCAATTTTGTTTTGGTACAGTGTTGCACGATCGCGCAATTGTCAGTTAAAGCGACTCAGTGCCGTATTGCAAAAAATGGCCTGGTCATTAAGGGGGCAAATCCTTCTGGGGCTTAAGTGGTTAATCATCAACCATGTGAGTTGCTAAATGTTGTACCTTCATTAAATTTACCATATTAACACTTAGAGGGGCCTCTCTTCTCTTTTATACTCAGTTGTGACTAGGGATGAGCCGAACATCCCCCTGTTCGATTCGCACCAGAACATGCGAACAGGAAAAAAGTTTGTTCGAACACGCGAACACCGTTAAAGTCTATGGGACACGAACATGAATAATCAAAAGTGCTAATTTTAAAGGCTTATATGCAAGTTATTGTCATAAAAAGTGTTTGGGGACCTGGGTCTTGCCTCAGGGGACATGGATCAATGCAAAAAAAAGTTTTAAAAACGGCCGTTTTTTCAGGAGCAGTGATTTTAATAATGCTTAAAGTCAAACAATAAAAGTGTAATATCCCTTTAAATTTCGTACCTGGGGGTGTCTATAGTATGCCTGTAAAAGGGCACATGTTTCCCGTGTTTAGAACAGTCTGACAGCAAAATGACATTTAGAAGGAAAAAACCCATTTAAAACTACTTGCGGCTATTGCATTGCCGACAATACACATAGAAGTTCATTGATAAAAACGGCATGGGAATTCCCCACAGGGGAACCCCGAACCAAAATTTAAAAAAAAAATTGACGTGGGAGTCCCCCTAAATTTCATACCAGGCCCTTCAGGTCTGGTATGGATATTAAGGGGAACCCCGGCCAAAATTTAAAAAAAAAATGACGTGGGGTTCCCCCTAAATTCCATACCAGACCCTTCAGGTCTGGTATGGATTTTAAGGGGAACCCCGCGCCAAAAAAAAAAAAAACGGCGTGGGGTCCCCCCAAAAATCCATACCAGACCCTTATCCAAGCACGCAACCTGGCAGGCCGCAGGAAAAGAGGGGGGGACGAGAGTGCGCCCCCCCCTCCTGAACGTACCAGGCCACATGCCCTCAACATTGGGAGGGTGCTTTGGGGTAGCCCCCCAAAACACCTTGTCCCCATGTTGATGAGGACAAGGGCCTCATCCCCACAACCCTGGCCGGTGGTTGTGAGGGTCTGCGGGCAGGGGGCTTATCGGAATCTGGAAGCCCCCTTTAACAAGGGGACCCCCAGATCCCGGCCCTCCCCCCTTTGTGAAATAGTAAGGGGGTACTTACCCCTACCATTTCACTAAAAAACTGTCAAAAATGTTAAAAATGACAAGAGACAGTTTTTGACAATTCCTTTATTTAAATGCTTCTTCTTTCTTCTATCTTCCTTCATCTTCTTCTTCTGGTTCTTCTGGCTCTTCTGGTTCTTCCTCCGGTGTTCTTGTCCAGCATCTCCTCCGCGGTGTCTTCTATCTTCTTCTCCTTGGGCCGCTCCGCACCCATGGCATGGGGGGAGGCTCCTGCTCCGGTGATCCCGCCCCCCTCTGATGCACGGTGACTTGACGGGACTTCCCTGTGACGTCACGGGGAATGCCACAGGGAAGTCCCGTCATGTCCCGTGCGTCAGAGGGGGGCGGGGTCACCGGGTGGCCCCGCCCCCCGTTATTTAAGAACCGTCAGACGAGGAGACGCCGTCACACAGCGGGAGCCTCCCTCCATGCCAGCCTGGGTGCGGAGCGGCCTGGAGAAGAAAATGAAGAAGAGAAGAAGAGAAGAAGGAAGAAGAGATGAGAAGAGCGGGAGCCTCCCCCAATGCCATGGGTGCGGAGCGGCCCGAGGAGAAGAAGATAGAAGACGCCGCGGAGGAGATGCTGGACGAGAACGCCGGAGGAAGAACCAGAAGAGCCAGAAGAACCAGAAGAAGAAGATGAAGGAAGATAGAAGAAAGAAGAAGCATTTAAATAAAGGAATTGTCAAAAACTGTCTCTTGTCATTTTTAACATTTTTGACAGTTTTTTAGTGAAATGGTAGGGGTAAGTACCCCCTTACCATTTCACACAGGGGGGGGCCGGGATCTGGGGGTCCCCTTGTTAAAGGGGGCTTCCAGATTCCGATAAGCCCCCCACCCGCAGACCCCCACAACCACCGGCCAGGGTTGTGGGGATGAGGCCCTTGTCCTCATCAACATGGGGACAAGGTGTTTTGGGGGGCTACCCCAAAGCACCCTCCCAATGTTGAGGGCATGTGGCCTGGTACGGTTCAGGAGGGGGGGTGCACTCTCGTCCCCCCCTCTTTTCCTGCGGCCTGCCAGGTTGCGTGCTCGGATAAGGGTCTGGTATGGATTTTTGGGGGGACCCCACGCCGTTTTTTTTTTTTTTTTTTGGCGCGGGGTTCCCCTTAAAATCCATACCAGACCTGGTCTGGTATGGAATTTAGGGGGAACCCCACGTCATTTTTTTTTAATTTTGGTTCGGGGTTCCCCTGTGGGGAATTCCCATGCCGTTTTTATCAATGAACTTCTATGTGTATTGTCGGCAATGCAATAGCCGCGAGTAGGTTTAAATGGGTTTTTTCCTTCGAAATGTCATTTTGCTGTCAGTCTGTTCTAAACACGGGAAACATGCGCCCCTTTACAGGCATACTATAGACACCCCCCAGCTACGAAAATTAAAGGGATATTACACTTTTATTGTTTGACTTTAAGCATTATTAAAATCACTGCTCCTGAAAAAACGTCCATTTTTAAAACTTTTTTTGCATTGATCCATGTCCCCTGGGGCAGGACCCGGGTCCCCAAACACTTTTAATGACAATAACTTGCATATAAGCCTTTAAAATTAGCACTTTTGATTTCTCCCATAGACTTTTAAAGGGTGTTCCGCGAATTCGAATTTGCCGCAAACACCCCAAATTGTTCGCTGTTCGGCGAACTTGCGAACAGCCAATGTTCGAGTCGAACATGTGTTCGACTCGAACTCGAAGCTCATCCCTAGTTGTGACGTGACGCTACTTGTATATCAAGGCATCGCTTGTATATCAAGTCAAAATGTATTTAAAAATGATGCTTGTCTTGCAAAACGCTCTCAAACCAAGTTACTCTCAATTCAAGGTTTTACTGTATATACTATCTATTAACCCCTCCTTTCCTCATAATGAACAATACAGAATGGTTACATTCCTGTGAGAAGCTGCTGTCACCTTTTAAGGGATTGGAAACACTCTTCAGGGACCATTTATAGAGTTACTATCTGGCTAAGAAAGGTAAATATTCACTTTTCTTTGTCAGTGTGCTGGAACAAGGCTTGGTAAAGGATTTGATGCATTTGAAGTGTTGTTTCCTTTCTCATCCATTGAAGGATGCAGTAAGTCATATACTGTTGGGTTATACTGCTGCCTACAGGAGGACTGGATATTAGCAAACAAAAAAAAATTGAAGACAAGCCCAGGATAACCCTTACTGTGGGCGGGGCCACCTAGCCCTGCACATGGGGGTACTTTTCACGCGTGTGCATGCTAATCAATGCCCGGGACCAGGCGGGGACCGCTTTCATATGAAAATCAGACATTATGGCAGTTTCCAAGCTTAGAGATGAGCTGTAGACTTTGTAAAGTAAAAGAAGTAAAAGTACAGAGTCCTTCTGTAAAAGTGCTGTTCCATGTCACTACGCACCCTCACTAGGTGTATTGCATTTAGGAGAGACGCTGCTGAGCCCATGCCCTCTCCACCAATCCAGTGTCAGAGCTGGGCTCAGCCCTTCCTTCTCTGAGCTGGCCGCTCAGCTGTCGGCTAATTGCCAGCTCCCATCTCTCTCCACAGTTACCCAGCTGTTATTGATTCTGCTCGTCAGTCCTGCCTACTTAAAGCCGTCCAGCTCACTTGATCTCTGCCTTCGCCTTTGTCAACATCACAGAGACTTTCTCCTGCGTTCCTGTTGAAGACTTGCTCGGCTGACGTTCCTTCTGGCTTCTGATCCTGCTTGCTGTACTACTACGTTTATCTCTGGCTCTCTGACATTTACTTGGCTGACTACCCGATCCGGTTACTGAACTCTGGCTTGTTTTGACTTACTCTGTTTACCTTATTATTATTAATATTATTAAACATGTGTGATTTAACTATACTTCTGTTTCAGTCTGATTCATGGTTCCTGATAGTAGGCGAAGGCCATGAATTCAGAAGATACAGTGTAGCGGCCACCCCATTCAGGTGGGTGCTTAGTGTGTTCTGTTATTAGTGATAGGTAAATTTGGCCTAGGTCTTGCATTTTTTCCTTAGGCCTGTTTGTTTGTGGGTGGGAGTGTTAGAATAGAGGGGGGTGTGGCCACCTACACTCTGGCTCAAGGAGGTCCCCTTGTCCTTCCAGTGGAGATGTTCTGGAAGGGAGGCAGTATTTGGGACTTGAGTGGCAGGCAGCTTATAGGGAGAGCTCTGGACCAATCATTAAATTGTATTAGCAGGGGCAGGACTTGCATATAAGCTGGGGTCACATGCTAGCAGGGGAATTCAGGATTCAGGAGGAGTTGGAAGCATGTGCTGGAGAAGGAGGCTTGAAGGCCTAGGGGTTCAGAGACCTCAGCGCCGGATAGCAGGTCCAGAGGTCGTCATGTAGACCAGAGGAGAAACCGGGCATCCCAGCCAGGGATGTACCGTCCCTTGAGGAGGAGGAAGTAGGAGCAAAGCGGATGGAGGAAACTGGGAATTGACTTTCTGTGAGTACCATGGACTGTTACTTGGGAGTGAGCAATGAGAGTGCAACCCAGCGGTGCTTATCCGTAAACTTGCTATGAGTCCAAGGACCTAGTGAGAAGTACTTTTCTGAACTGACAGGGATTGATTGCAAGAGTCAAGGAATTAGGCGGTGGAGGCCTGGGACTTTGGAATCTTTTATCCACAGCATTATTCAGAGTGATGCTGGTCCGCTCAAAAAAAAGGAAAGTACACAAGACCAAAGACAGGAACCAGAATTAATAGAGGCATCTTATATCTTCTATCTACTTGTTTACCAACCTAAGTTCAAGAATAAAGTTCTTTATAAAATATAAAGACTGTCTGGTGTTCTGATGTTGCATGAGAAGGAAGATCCGGGGTCATTGACATAAAGGTAATGAACAACTTTGCAGCTCCCAAGGGAGTAGTGCGCTACACAGTCAATCCACTTGTTGGTAATATTTTTTCCAGATTGGATGAGCAGGATCACTGCATGGATCAGTTTTCCATGGCATTACAAACGCTCCTGAGTCGCACGGTTCACCTGGAAACTCCCCCTGTGGCTGCTCTGGTACAACCTGAGTTGCAGGCCGTCCCTGCTGCTGCGCCAGTCTCTGTGCAGGCACTCGCCTCGAGTATTACCTCTGTAAGAGGTATGTCTGGTTCCGCTCCGCTTCCCCAGCGATTTGGGGGTGATCCAGTTCAATGCAGAGGGTTTCTCAACCAGGTTGAGATATACTTTGAGATGCTGTCCCAGGTGTTTTCCACGGACAGAAGCAAAGTAGGTTTCGTGATATCTTTTTTTTCTGAGAGAGCCTTAGCCTGGGCAAACCCTCTATGGGAGACGCAAAAACCTGTTGTCTTGAGTTACCCTGAGTTTGTGGCCTCCTTTAAAAGGGTATTTGAAGTTCCCGCACGCGCCGCTTCTGCTGCCAAGTGCCTCATGTCCATCAAACAGAGTACGAGAACTGTTGCCGACTACGCCATTGAATTCCATACTCTGGCAGCAGAGGTTGCTTGGAACAATGAGGCCCTCGTGGCTGCTTTTTCTCATGGTCTCTCGGATTCCATCAAGGATGAGATAGCAGCCTGAGATATACCCACTGAGCTGGAGAGGTTGATCATGTTTGCCATCCTCATTGACTCCAGACTCAGAGAAAGACTTTCTTTTAAGGAGCGCTTGCAGAAGCTTCCTGTACGTTTGCCTCCGAGCTTTGCAGTCCCACCCGTGCCTCCCTCACCTCTCATGCCTCCTGGTACCGAGTCGGTCAGTGAAGATGAACCCATGCACTTGGGCTTCACGCGTCTCTCTGCGGATGAGAGAGCCTTTAGGAGGAGGGAGAGATTGTGCCTTTATTGTGGCCAGGCAGGTCACTTTTTGAAGTCTTGTCCTACCCATCCAGGGAATGCCCGAACCTTGAGGTCCTGTCATGGACAGACCTTAGGTGGCGTTGCTTCGTCCCCAGTTATCCATAAGGATAAGCCCCTGGTTTCGGTCACCCTTTCTTGGGCTGAGTCGTCCATCGAGATACAGGCTCTAATCGACTCTGGGGCTGCAGGCCTGTTCATTAATGCTGCCTTTGTATCGCAGCACTCAATTCCACTGCAGCTGCATGACACTCCACTTGCCATTGAGGCTCTTGACGGGAGACCTTTACAGCCTGCCAATGTGACTCATGAGACACTTCCGCTGTTCATGGCCGTAGGGGCTCTTCACCATGAGATAATCCAATTCCAAGTTATTTCCTCACCTAGGTTTCCGCTGGTTATTGATTATTCTTGGTTACAAAGGCACAACCCCTCTTTTGATTGGCCCCCTGCTGAGGTTCTCTCCTGGTCACCACAATGCAGTAAGACATGCTTCCAGAAGGTAGCCAAGGTCCTGTGCACCTCTTCACTCTCCTCCCTGCCGGAGGAGTACCCGTGATTTTAGCGATGTCTTTGACAAAGGTCAAGCCGGTAGTTTTCCTCCACACCGGCCTTATGATTGCGCAATTGACCTTCAACCTGGTGCCATACCTCCTCGTGGCCGAGTTTACCCTTTTGTCGGTCTTGGAGGATAAGGCCATGGAGGAGTATGTTGCAGACGCACTTTCCCGAGGTTTCATCCGCAAATCCTTGTCTCCTTCTCCTTTGTGAAGAAGAAGAGCGGTGAACTGAGACCTTGTATTGATTATAGGGGTCTCAATCGTTTCACGATTAAGAATGCCTACCCGATTCCGTTGATTACCTCGTAATGCCTTTTGGCCTTTGTAACGCCCCAGCAGTTTTCCAGGAATTTATTAACGATGTCCTCTGAGACTTGTTGCAGTTATGTGTGGTGGTTTATCTCGATGATATCCTCATATTTTCCAAGTCCCTGGAGAGCCACCACACAGATGTCTGTCGTGTGCTTCAGGAACTAAGAAAAAACAATCTCTATTGTAAACTGGAGAAGGGCTCTTTTCTTGTCAAGTTTTAATTACATTGTCTCATTCTTACCCGGTACTAAGAATGTAAGGGCTGACACCTTGTCACGACAATTTATCTCCACTCCAAGTTGGAGTCGGTTCCAGTTCCTGTGATTCCTCCTGATTGTATTCTGGCTACGGTTCGCACCAGTCTTACTTCTCCTTTGGGTGACAAAATTCTTGCTGCTCAGGTTCATGCTCCTCCTGAGAAACCTTGTGACCGCTGCTTTGTCCCGGAGAGTCTCCGTACTGCCATGCTCCAGACTTACCATTCTCCCAAGGCAGCTGGCCACCCTGGGAAGAATCAACTCGTTTGGGCCATTTCCCAACAATTCTGGTGGCCTAATCTACGGGCTGATGTAATTGCCTTCGTACAGTAGCTGCCTGTTCCATGTGTGCTCAGAGTAAGACTCCACGACACCTTCCAGTGGGCCTCCTACAACCCATACCCAATGGAGAGAGGCCCTGGACCCACCTGTCTATGGATTTCATTGTGGAGTTACCCAACTCCCAAGGCAACACTGTTATCCTTATGGTGGTTGACCGGTTCTCAAAGATGTGCCATTGTATTCCACTTAAGAAGTTGCCCACTTCTAAGGAACTGGCTTCCATTTTTGCTCAGGAGATCTTTCGCTTACATGGGCTACCCAAGGTGATTATCTTGGACAGGGGTAGTCAGGTTGTCTCCCGGTTCTGGGGAGCCTTTTGTGCACAGTTGGGAATTCAGCTTGCTTTCTCCTCTGCGTATCACCCGCAGTCTAATGGGGCCACAAAACGAGCTAATCAGTCCTTGGAGCAATCCCTACGTTGCTTTACTTCTAACCATCATAACAATTGGTCAGACCTTTTACCGTTGGCAGAGTTTGCTCACTACAGTGCCTTGAATTCTGCTTCCAGATTGTCCCCGTTTATGGCGAATTATGGTTTCCAACCTTCCATGTTGCCTGACTCGTTTGTTCCGCAGAGTATTCCTGTGTTAGAGGAGCATCTCTGTGGTCTTCGTTCCACTTGGGCACAAGTTCAGGAAGCTTTGCAACATGCTAACGATAGGTACAGACTCCATGTTGACCGCAGACACCTGCCTGCGACTTCCTACCAGGTTGGAGACAGAGTCTGGCTGTAGTCTCGCAACCTCTGACTTCATGTTCCTTCTTTGAAGTTCGCACCTCGGTTTATTGGGCCTTTCCGTATCCTTCGCGGGATTAACCCAGTGGCTTACGCCTTGAACCTTCCTCCTAGTATGCGCATCTCAAATGTGTTTCATGTCTCCTTATTGAAACCTTTGGTCTGCAACCGCTTTACCACCTCGGTGCCATGTCCTCACCCTGAGGAACGCTCTTGGGTCTCATCCTCGGACGTACATGCCCCTGTCCTCCTCCGTGATTTTCATAGACATTTTCCCCTCAAGCCCGGTGGTCCTCCAAGGGGGAGGGGTCGTTGAGGAGGGGGTACTGTCAGGGCTGGGCTCAGCCTTTCCTTCTCTGAGCTGGCCACTCAGCTGTCGGCTAATTGCCAGTTCCCATCTCTCTCCACAGTTACCCAGCTGTTGTTGATTCTGCTCGTCAGTCCTGCCTACTTAAAGCCGTCCAGCTCACTTGATCTCTGCCTTCGCCTTTGCCAACCTCACAGAGACTTTCTCCTGCGTTCCTGTTGAAGACTTGCTCGGCTGACGTTCCTTCTGGCTCCTGATCCTGCTTGCCGTACTACTACATTTATATCTGGCTCTCTGACATTTGCTTGGCTGACTACCCGATCCGGTTACTGAACTCTGGCTTGTTTTGACTACGCTTACTCTGTTTACCTTATTATTATTAATATTATTAAACAAGTGTGATTTAACTATACATCTGTCTCGGTCTGATTCATGATTCCTGATACTCTGCCACCTCACTCCCAGTAGCAGAATGGGGTCCCACCGTGCACCTAGCATGGACCTCATGCATGCACTTATTTAACTCTTTCCACTCCCCCGTACCATGTGGCCAGGTACATGAGGTCTCTGTACCAAGGGTTTGGTCCCAGTTATGACCTCCTCACGACTGGAAGACTTGTTACCTACATCAAGTACTACGCCTCACGACTTTCTGCAATGTATCTTGCACTAGTTACTGGTTAACTATAGCGACTACATTCCTCCTCCTGCTTGTCCTGTTGAGTAACCCTTGTGTAGTGGCTTTGCTTCATATCCCACATGTGCTTTACAGACCAAGTTCTTTCATGCATCAGAAACCATTATGAACCCCTTTGAATGAATTCAGACCAGGCTTAGAACAGTTTGGCTTTTACTGTACTTCATGGCTGAACAAACAATGAGTATAACAAAGTCCAGAGACTAAACTAACAAATGTGGTCAATCAAAGTCAGTTAACCAATGAGGAGAGAGGGGGCGTAGCCGAACTGCATAGCCTAACTGTATGTAGCTCAAACTATGATGATAGTTTATCTCGCAGCCACTGCTTCAGAAAAACCGACTGTCATTCCTAAAGATCCTGTAAAGGTGAACTAGCTTCTTATTCCACTAATCATTCACGCTTATGGTCTTAAGGATTGGGTGCCACCCTTTTCTGTCAAGGCACACCCCACTAGATCTGTAAGTGCCTTTTAGGCTCATCAGCTCATCAGGACTTTAATATGCTCCACATTTTACCAGGTGGATGTTCAGGTCTCTTCTGATGCCAGTTTCAGGCCTAAGGTCTTCTTTGAGCTGCAGTCTTTTAACTTTTCATAGTTTTTTTTTTGGATCTGTTAGCATTCTTTTGCTGTTACCCACCCATTGGTTGGACTAATTTGGAATGCCCTGACAGTATATGACTTCCTGTGTCCCTCAATGGATGAAAAAGAAAATGGAGTCTTTGGAGCCCATTGAGAGGCACCGTTTTCACCTCTCTGTTCACCTCTCTGTGTTTATGATCATGCTCTTGGTACTGCTTTACCACAAAACTGAAGGATGCTGGGGGTAGAAGGAGTTATCCTGGGCTGAGCTGCAATTTTTTTTTGTTTGCTAGGGTTCAATCATCCTGCAGGTGTCAATATAACCAGTGCTATGCAATAGGTTCAGTTTAATGCTCTCTTCCCAGATGCACATATCTACATCATTCCACTGCTCCATTCAGCCACTGGGAGTGAGGAAAGACAACAGGGTGTAAGAATCTAATTGCTTCAGTTGGAGTTTACTCAGAGCTGAGGACTCTCTCTACCCTCAAGTAACAGTGTTAGGACCAATCATCAAGCACCAGTGCCCTCTCATGTAGTTAACCATATGCTCCTCTATACCATTACCATAGCTCCCAACTGTGCCTGATTTCGCGGGACTGTCCCTGATTTGGAGCAATGTCCCTCTGTCCCTCATTCCTCCTCATTTGTCACTTTTTATCTATCAAAAAGTGTTTTCCAGCCCTAAACCTTTCATCTGATTTCTAAATTGCTGCATTTGTAAATGCCAAAAGCCAATATAAAGGAATAGTAGTGGTAAAAAAAGCACTTGTGGGTTTAAAGGGGTTGTAAAGGTTCGCTTTTTTTTTCTAATTAGGTTCTTTTAAGCTAGTGTATTGTTGGTTCACTTACTATTTCCTTAGATTTCCCTTCTAAATGTATTTTTTCTTTGTCTGAATTTCTCACTTCCTGTTCCTCCTCTGTCAGCTTGCCCCCATCATCCAAGCCGTTCTAGCTGGGGGTTAGTCAGCATGCTCGCCCCCTCCCTTGGGACTACATCCCTGCGGGGAGGCGCTGAGTACAGGCACTGGAGGCAGGGGATCCGTGGGCGTGTCTAAGATGCTGTAGCTCCGCCTCCCATGCCTTGTTATTGTACTGAATGACCATCTAAACTGCACAGCCCCGCCTTAACCCCGCCCCCTTATTTGCTGCATTGAGAGTTGGACTCAGGATCGTCGACTCGGCTGCAGAGTTTGATTGAAAGGACAGCAGCAACTAGAAAACATGGTTTTAAACAATATATATAACAATATATAGCCAGATATTGAAACGAGAACTAGGCTCGTTCTCGTTATGTGACATGGCGAAAAAGCGGCACTGCGCATGCGCGATGCCGCTAAGCCTCAAGGGAATTGTAGTTCCTTTGATGCAGTGACGTAGCTTTAGTGAACATGCTCCAAAACCCGGAAGTTGAGGAGAGAATCAAGAGAGGGAACGAGGAAGTGGAGAAATAGCATAATTATTTAACAGGTAACTAAATAACAACAAAATAATGTGTATAACAAAGAGAACACATATTGGCTAAAAACTTTTTACCTTTACAACCCCTTTAACCAATCTTGTTTTTTTGTACAATTCTCCTTTAAGGGGGCGTGACAAGGGGTGTGTCCTATGCCTGAATACTTTTGCTGATAGGTGTCCCTCATTCCCATCTCAAAAAGTTGGGAGGTATGCATTACCCAGCAGTTGTGTACTTTTTCCAGCTGAACAGTGCTGGGGTTTTGGTCATGCGTGGGCAAAGAACAAGTTTACTCTAAAAGAAGTTGGATTAACCAGAAAGAAAAACCTACAACCAACACCCCATCTCATGTGCATACATTTTCATTTTATCTCAGCATTCCATAGTTCAGTAGGTTTAACCCAGAAACATCTCCAATGACTCAATAGGAAACTTACCTGCTCTGCTACTGCATGAGCTGTCCTGTCAATCATCACAGTGTGAAGAAAAAGATGGCACACACGTTACATTGGTAAGACGATCAGGTGATAGACTGTGTACTAGATGCCCCCTCACTGCATGGAAAGACAAAGCCATTATTGGTTACATTTACTGATCCCCATTTAAAAATAATATATCTTGCATTTTAATTAGCCAATAGTTCATCTTTTATTATAGAATTTCACTTCCTCCTCAGAAAAGCAAATACATAGTATTACCAGCGAGCCTCTGCGCAGTTTATAATGTATGCACTTCTGCATCAGCATGAAGCTCCCTACCGCTCATGATACCGCATGGCTAATTTGCCACAATATTTAAATTCAATTCAAAGTGCCTTTGTCTTGCGAGACAATAATTTGATGTTTGACTTGTTTTTATTCCCCTGCTCCCATTGAGCTCCTTATCTTCCTTTTGACAGCGCCGAGGAATTTTACACTCTATGAAACCCAATCCCCTGGGACACTGAAGCTGCCAATGTTCTTCAGTGGCTTATATTCATCCAGGTTCACCCATCCTCACACAAATGAGCTTTTGTTTGTGACAAACTAACTGTGTGGCCTGAATCGGAAATCGGAGAAAATATAAAAGCTGGAGTCACAAAACACGGGAATTCTGCGAACAGTATAGTTTAGTTTTCTTCACAGATTAGGTTTTTACATGAAAATGAGAACTTGGTTGAATGCCCTGGGTAGATTTCTTTTTTTTTTAGATCTATTTAGACAACTCTCTGCACGTGGCCCATATAGCAATCATATTGAACAAATATAACAAGTGTAATTATTGCCGATATACCCAATATAAGAGTTTTCCCTTAAGAGCCTACAATGCAAAAAAAAACAAGGAATAAGTAAAATACAGTAAATGCATAATATTGAGAGGAAAGGGCCGCAAATCTAAAATATATCCTCTATGCAGCTAGTATACAGAATTATAAAGCTTATTCTGAGGAGAGCAGAGATCACTGAAGGATCCTGGAGAATGAGTACATTAAGTAACCACTTCAGCTCCAGAAGGTTATATCCCCTTCCTGACCAGGCCATTTTTTGCGGTACGGCACTGCGTCGCTTTAACTGACAATTGCGCGGTCATGTGACGTTGTACCCAAGCAAAATTGATGTCCTATTTTTCCCACAAATAGAGCTTTCTTTAGGTGGTATTTGATCACCTCTGCGATTTTTATTTTTTTTCACTATAAACGAAAAAAACCCAAATATTTTGAAAAAAAAAAAATATTTTTTTTTACTTTCTGCTATAAAACATTCTCAATTAAAAATGTAAAAAAATTGATGAAGTAAATCTCAATTAAAAAATCAAATTACTTCATCAATTTTGGCTAATTTATATTCTGCTACATATTTTTGGTAAAAAAAATCCCAAAAAGTGTATATATTTATTGGTTTGCGCAAAAGTTATAGCGTCTAAAAACTTTGGGATAGATTTAGGGACTTTACTTTTTTTAATGTTTTTACTAGTAATGGCGGCGATCAACGATTTTTAGCGGGACTGTGACATTGCGGCGGACAAATCTGACACTTAGTGACACTTTTTGGGGACCAGTGACACCAATACAGTGATCAGTTCTAAAAAAAAAATGCAGACACTGTATAAATGACATTGGCAGGGAAGGGGTTAACATCAGGGGCAATTAAAGGGTTAACTGTGTTCCCTCAGTGTGTTTTCTTACTGTGTGGGGGATGGAAGGGGGATGCACCCGAGGAAGAGAGACATCTGTGTTCCTGATTAGCAGGAATCACAGATTTCTCTCTTTCTGTCTAACAGAAGGAGGATCTGCCTTGTTTACATAGGCAGACTGTCCTTCTGTCTCTCCAGTGAGCGATCGCGGGTGGCCGCGGCCATCGCAGCTGCGGGACCCGCTGATTGGCTCCCGCTGTGATTGGCTCCCGCTGTGACTGGACACAGCGTGGCTCCAGGGGCGTGCATGCGCGCCCCAGAGTCGTGCACGAGAATCACGTACAGGTACAGGATTTTGCGCTTAAGGGCCGTCCTGCCGCAGTAAATGTACATGGGGCGGTCCTTAAGTGGTTAAAGAATATGCCTACAGAAATGTCATATTCCTGATATGTGCCTGTTGTACCATATACAGTACTTGTATGAAGATGTATCATTTTCTCTTTGTATTGCTTCCTTTGTGTCAAATCCCTGGTGTTCCTGCCAGTCCCTCTGCCTTCCTATTAAAATCTGACCACACTAGGCATGAGAGCACAGTGCGGTCAGTTTTCCGACTGGGAAATCAGCCTGCTCTCCTCCAATAATGAGACTTACCCTGACACGCCCCCTGCACAACCGTTCACTTGGAAGACCAGGGTGCTGCTGCTTCTCCTCCTCCCCCAGCTCTCTAAGATCCTTCTGCAGATAAGAACAGAGGGAATGTAATCACCTATTAAAAATAAAATGCTGAAAAGGGTATTTAAAATGTTTTTATATCCATACACAAATGTTTTGCCTTTCATTTGTGTTTTCAACTGAATGGGTTGTTTTACAAGGTGAGGGTTCACATATTAATGATGGTCATAATTGCTCAGGATAAGGAGGTGTTTTCAGCTGCAGGAAGGTATTTCATAATCCTGTTTTCTGAACTGTTGGCTAATATGACGAATGTGAACTGTATACAGTGATGATGTAGTATGATCTCTGTGTCATTTCTAAAATGTGACTGTAGACAAAAGAGGGTTGTTTGGTGTGCAAGCAGGATCCTGTGCTGTCTCAGTCCTCAATAAACATGAATGTTTATCTCATCCAAACATTCATGTTTATTTTAATAGCGAGAAGATGAGATGAGAAGACTGTGCTGGGCTGGGGTACCCTGCAGACATCACATACTACAAGATTTACCAGCAGCATCGAGGCACATTTTCTAACCTGCCCACTTGGTGCCCCCCCATCCCTACAGAGGCAAGATGGAAGTAATGTGTGAGCCATAAAGACATGAGGTTGCCACCTGACTAGACTTGACAACCGTCATTTCATGTCTGTGGAAAGCCAAAGTAGACATACAGTATACTCTAAAAATGACTTTAGGTTTGCCTGCACCCATACTAAGAAATTTTAAACTCTCTGTACATGTATTTCATTTTGTATGCTCTGTCCACTGCTGCCACCAACCTTAACATCATACTCTTCTGCCATGTACTCACATTCCTAAGACCCCGATAATATACTAGCCCACCTATGTACTGCTTCAGTTACTCCCCTTGTTATCTTCAGGCCGGGTTCACATATGTGCAAATTAGATGCGGTTTTCACCGCATCTAGTGTGCATGACATGCGAGTGTGAATGGCTCTCAGTGGAGCCGGTTCACATATGTCCGGGGCGGCCGCGGTGCGGTTTTCAAAAGGGTCCTGTGCATTTTTGGGTCCGGTTTAGGTGCAAATTCAGGCAAAAATTTGGACCTGAATTGGTACCTGAACCAGTGAACAGAAACGCACCGGACCTAGGCTGGAAACCACAGCCGCACATATGTGAACCCAGCCTAAAAGTGCATTACTTAATATTAAAGTGTTACTAAACCCAGTACCCTGCATTCACTATATCTGGTCTCCCACAGTACACAGGACATGGAAATGTAATAGTTTTAGTAAATATAAACTGCTAAATACCTTTTTTTATCAGCAGTATATAGCAGTCTTATGACTTCTATCAGTGCCTGGTTAAAGCTTGTAGGTGGAGTTTTTATTCTACTCTGACTTTCCTATGAGGCTGATGACCCCTGACCCTCTGTCTGGACAGAGCCGATTGGCCCTGTGCTGATCACATTCACCCTCTCAAGAAAAAAAACAACAACTCTTTAGCAATACACACCAAACTGAGCATGTGCAGAGTGACTCCAAAGGCTCTGTCTTATCAGCAAATGGATTGAGGACAGTAGAAGAAGTGGAGGAGAAGAGAAGACAGGATCAAACAGCCTTTTTACACAATGTGGAGGATTAACCCCTTAAGTTCCACAGTGAGTATAACAAGCATGATTTACTGCATATACAGACTAATTTTACTGTTGTGGGTTTAGTAACACTTTAATTTCATATCTACAAAAGCATGTTTATAAAAAATGTCAAATGTGGTGAATAAAGAAGAACAGTTATTTAGAAAGATGCTGAATGTATCCTTTTGTGTCTGTTTCCTACTGAAATAGTTATTATTAATTTGGAACCACTGACCAGTATTAGGTTAGGAGTTGACCATCTGTAAAATTTCCAAGATGCTGCCTATTGTCATTTAAACCTAAAAAGAGCCCCCAAATACTTACCTGTCCCCCAGCATAGCCCCCTTCTATGTCTACCAAGCCAGTCAAGGCCGGTCAGGCAGAGGCAGCCAGTCATTGTCCCTCTCATATTCCCTGACCCTTACCAATGGTTTTGGAGCAGAAATAGTAGAGAGTGCAGATGGATTCTGAGAAAGACCACTGACAGGTAAGTATTTGGGTGCTCTATTAGATTCCAGTGACAGTAAGCAGCATGAGGAGCAGGCCAACCCAGGGTCAGTTTCAGATTTTAGGTCTTAGGTACTTCATGAGTATGGTCAAGCCTTCAAAGTGGTAGTAAAGTCTTGCTGATGATATTAAATAATTGGCCCCCCTGCAAGTCTAAAGCAGGCCATACACAGTAAAATTTCAAACAAATTTTCTTTTCAAAATCAGAAAGTTCATTTTTTTTGTGATCCGATGATGCCACCATTGATTTTCGAAATTCAGCCGACCAAGCCTTCAATTTCACCTCATGTTGCTACAGAAAAGAATTTTCGTGGCCGGGAATCTTCTTTTCTCTCCGTAAATTTTCTTTTCTTATTACATTTCTCGCACGATTCTCCCATCATTGATTAGAAAATCGTTAGTTTTTCTAAAAATTTTCAACATGTCTGATTCCTCAAATTTGATTGCCGCACGAAAATCGTCTGTTGTTGCAGCCCACTAATGGTGCGAAATTCGTACGAAAATTCTTTCATACGATTTTTCGAAAGAAAATTCTTATGAAATTTGAACCGTGTATGGCCGGCATAAGTCATAATGTACATTTGGTGATCAGTGCAGTGTTTTATTTTAACCCCCCCAGTGCAGTGGCAGTGAAATTTAGCCTTACCTGCTACAAGTTCCAGCGCTGTACTTTCTCCTCCTATCCTGCTGGGACCTTACTAGGCAGGGGTCACTCCACCTGACAGTGCTGTCTGGCTCAGTGCCGGATGCTGAAATGCAAAACATGTTTCAGTGACTGGCTTCCAGCTGCCACTCTGCAAAGTGATTAACAGCATACCTCCCAACATTTTGAGATGGGAATGAGGGACACCTACTAGCAAATGTATGTAGGCATAGGACACGCCCCCTGCCACACCCCCTTAAAGGAGAATTAACCAAAAAAAAGGTTAATTAAATCCACAAGGGACTTTGTTTTTACCACTACTATTACTGTATATTGGCTTTTAAAATTTACACATGCAGCGATTTAGAAACTAGATGAAAGGTTTAGCACTGGGAAACACTTTTTACAACTAAATAGATCAGACCAAAATGAGGGACAAATGAAGGGGAAAGAGGGACAGAGGGACATTGCTCCAAATCAGGGACAGTCCCTCGCAATCAGGGATAGTTGGGAGCTATGCCCAACAGGTGGTGGACACAGCAGGCTGTACACATGGAGGCAGCAGGCCATATGTTGGGCACCAGGTCTCCATATGCTATAAGCAGTATATACAGTATCTCACAAAAGTGAGTATACCCCTCACATTTTCATAAATATTTTATTATATCTTTTCAGTAGTGAGTGTACAGCTTGTATAACAGTGTAAATTTGCTGTCCCCTCAAAATAACTCAACACACAGCCATTAATGTCTAAACCACTGACAACAAAAGTGAGTACACCTCTAAGTCAAAATGTCCAAATTGGGCCCAAAGTGTTAATATTTTGTGTGGTCACCATTATTTTCCAACACTGGCTTAATCATCTTGGGCCTGGAGTTCACCAGAACTTCACAGTATGCCACTGGAGTCCTCTTCCACTCCTT
Source organism: Aquarana catesbeiana (assembly GCF_042186555.1). Classification (NCBI taxonomy): domain Eukaryota; kingdom Metazoa; phylum Chordata; class Amphibia; order Anura; family Ranidae; genus Aquarana; species Aquarana catesbeiana. Next base: position 552,226,918 of record NC_133328.1, on the reverse strand, counting down.
AATGACGACATCACGGAGCTGGTGGATGTTGGAGACCTTGCGCTCCTCCACCTTCCGTTTGAGGATTCCCCACAGATGCTCAATAGGGTTTAGGTCTGGAGACATGCTTGGCCAGTCCATCACCTTTACCCTCAACTTCTTTAGCAAGGCAGTGGTCCTCTTGGAGGTGTGTTTGGGGTCTTTATCATGTTGGAATACTGCCCTGCGGCCCGGTCTTCGAAGGAAGGGGTTCATGCTCTGCTTCAGTATGTCACAGTACATGTTGGCATTCATGGTTCCCTCAATGAACTGTAGCTCCCCAGTGCCAGCAGCACTCATGCAGCCCCAGACCATGACACTCCCACCACCATGCTTGACTGTAGGGAAGACACGCTTGTCTTTGTACTCCTCACCTGGTTGCCGCCACACATGCTTGATACTATATGAACCAAATAGGTTTATCTTGGTCTCATCAAACCACAGGACATGGCTCCAGTAATCCATGTCCTTAGTCTGCTTGTCTTCAGCAAACTGTTTGCAAGCTTTCTTGTGCATCAGCTTTAGAAAAGGCTTCCTTCTGGGATGACAGCTATGCAGACCAATTTGATGAAGTGTGCGGTGTATGGTCTAAGCACCGACAGGCTAACCCCTCACCCCTTCAACCTCTGTAGCAATGCTGGCAGCACTCATACATCTATTTCCCAAAGACAACCTCTGGATATGACGCTGAGCACGTGCACTCAACTTTTTAGGTCGACCATGGCGAGACCTGTTCTGAGTGGAACCTGTCCTGTTAACCTCCCTGGCGGTATGATTATTTCAGATTTTAGGTGCTGAAAGCTGTACAATTATTTTGCACAGAAATTTGGCGTTTTATATTGTAGGCCTGTAATTCTTAGGAATAGTTCACTTAAATCTGTCCAAACAAGAGTCTAATAGACATCCCGGGTATGATAAAGTTTGAAAAACGAAATAAAAAATTATAATATAATAAATAACTATAAATAATTAAAACACATAATAATATAATAATAATAAAAATTATATAATAATGTAATCAAATCAAAAACACTGAAATTTGCTCAGTTGCAGAATTATAGCTTTTATTACTTTTAGTGTTTGATGACGGATCTCCCCACAAATCACTATCGCTCAATTCTGCAAGTGATTATAATTTATTATCGCTTTTTTCTAGCTGGTCTAAAACCACTTTTGATGTAAAGGGACGGTTTTGGTTGCTATGGACAATCTCCAGTTTCCAGGCAGAAAGAACAGTTTTATATATATAAAACTGCATGCAGGACACTGGACAGACCACTAGGGACAAAGGGGATGTGTAGTTATTTGATACAGTACTGTAATCTGTAAGATTACAGTATGCTGTATCTATACTATGTGTTTCACTTTTGAATTTACCGCCGAACTCCGTCCCTGTGCGTCGCAACGCTCGCAGGGAACGGAGCTCGGCACTGTGAATCGAGCGAGACACAGCGGCTCGCCGATCACAGCGGGGAGACATCGCAGGATCCAGGGGACAAGGTAAGTATGCTCTTCCTGGATCCTGCGATGCAAGCCCGAGTCTGGCTCGGGGATACCGCTTTTGGTATGTAAAATCCACCCCGAGCCAGACTCGGGAATACCGCCAGGGGGGTTAAACCGCTGTATGGTCTTGGCCACTGTGCTGCTGCTCAATTTCAGGGTCTTGGTAATCTTCTTATAGCCTAGGCCATCTTTATGTAGAGCAACAATTCTTTTTTTCAAATCCTTAGAGAGCTCTTTGCCATGAGGTGCCAAGTTGAAATTCCAGTGACCAGTATGAGAGAGTGAGAGCGATAACACCAAATTTAACACGCCTGCTCCCCATTCACACCTGAGACCTTGTAACACTAACGAGTCACATGACACCGGGGAGGGAAAATGGCTAATTGGGCCTAATTTGGACATTTTCACTTAGGGGTGTACTCACTTTTGTTGCCAGCGTTTTAGACATTAATGGCTGTGTGTTGAGTTATTTTGAGGGGACAGCAAATTTACACTGTTATACAAGCTGTACACTCACTACTTTACATTGTAGCAAAGTGTCATTTCTTCAGTGTTGTCACATGAAAAGATATAATAAAATATTTACAAAAATGTGAGGGGTGTATTCACTTTTGTGAGATACTGTACAGTATATTTGTTAATAATAAATAATATCTATATGACATTGCAATTTCCCACAAACTGGCAAAGACATGATATCTCCCGCAACATAATTTTATCCTGCAGCTGGCAATGACATAATATACCCATATCATATAAATACAGCCTGGGGTATACTATCACGTCATCCAAACTGATATATAGAATTTAGTAAGTTAGTAATGTGAGACTGAAGGGGTGAGGTGAGGAGTAGAGAGATAGATTTGGGTGTCATCAGCATAGGGATAGTATTGAAAGCCATGGAAAGTGATCAAAGGAGGAGGAATAGATAGAGAATAGCAGTGGTCTTAGGACAGAGCCTAGAGGGACCCCTACAGAAAGAGGAGGAGGAGATGGAGTTATAGGTGACACCAAACAAGTGCTTAGATAGCTAGAAGGAGAACCAGGAAGATCAGAGTCCTGGAGGCCAACGGAGTGGAGTTTTTTTAGAAGAGGTGGGTATTCCACTGTAGCAAACACAGCAGAAAGCTATAATAGTATGAGTATGGATTAATAATTGTTGGTTTTAGATTCTTTGAGAAAGTACAGTGCCTACCTCAAAACATGTCAAAATAGACATTCTGGCTAGGAAGAATATTATTTTGCATGTCGGTGTGTGCCTGTTGCTAATACAGTGGAGTTGAGACAAGCCAGCACCTGAAATGTGATTGTGGAGTGTGGAACCCGATCTCACCTGGAGCAGCTTAGGAAATATTTGACATTGGTTTAGCAGTTGAAAATATTTTGTCCTATTGGTTTGAAAAGTGTAAAAAAAAAAACCTTGTTGACCTTGTCCGAAAACTCAGATCGGTCTTGTGCCCTCTGTGTATCTTCTGTGCACAGCTCACTTAGTAGTGTGTTACCGTCTGTTGTGATGCACTGCAGTGCACGTGCATTGGAGCTGTATTTCCTCAAAATAAATGGAACCACAATGCACAATGTCCAACCAGCCTGGAATGTAGCTTCTCACCGACAGAAACCGTAGTGTGAGAAACCATAGTGTGATACTGGAAATCAGAGTCAATCTATTTACTTTGCTTAGTCCCTAAAAGCTTTTAATCTGCCATGCAGCTGGACCTCTAACTACCTTTGGACTATTGGATACCTAATCTGGCTTTAAACTTTGCTGGTTACTGAGCCCTTATTTAACACTAGCTATAGAATCCTGGACCAGAAAGGGCAGGGTTACTAGAATAAGAAGAGATGTAAGGTATACAAACTCTATTGCAAAAAACAGGTTCACCTACTAACATAGAAGAATAATACAAATGCACACTGTGTAACAGACATAGCAGCACATGAGGTGCCAGGCTCTCTCTCTTTCCCTACTTCCTGCCTCTTAGGTTTCCAACTCAGCAACCCAGAGACAGGAAGTGCTATACATAATTAATGCTGTGATATTAAAGCGGTATTAAATCCAAAACCAAAAATTTAACATACAGTATTGCAGTTTACTAATCCTTAGATGTGGCTTTATTAGTGTTCCTTTTTATCCCCCCCACCCTCTTTTTGAAGGAGCACAAGGGGCACCTTTGGACAGCAGCAATGCCCGTCTTGGGGAGTATTCGATGTACTAGCAGATTTAGATAAACTAACAAAATGAAGCCGAACTCCAACTCACGCTGCAGTTACACAAGCAGTTACAGCAACAGTTTTTTTTCTTTTGAAACAAAGGTTTTTACATAAATTAATAAAAGTTGATCATTGTAAGCACCCCTACTAGTGTTAACAACCCTGTTAAGCTGATACATCTGCAGGAGAGCTTGTTCTGTTGAAAAATAACTGACTTAGGGCTCGTGTACACTACAGATTCTAAACTTGAGTTTAGGCGCTTTTGGTGTGTTTTTACCAAAAGCGCCTAAACTCAACTCCATAAAAGCCTAAGGGGTCCATTCACAAAGCTTTACCGCATGCGATAAGAGTATCATATTACTCTTTTGCATACATTATCGCGTGTAAATACAGCATAAAAAGCTCTTAAGTCCAATTCACCATTCACTGGTGCATGCTGCGTCGCAAGGGGTGGGACCATCAGGTGAGGTAGCCAGGTGGACAGGCTACCTCACCTATTAGCAGAGTTTAGGAGCTGCTGCAATTAAGTGAGCTTCAACCTCCCTCTCCTGAATGTGAAAGAATCGCATTCAGGATAGGAACGTTTTAACTGCCGGCCGCGGGAAAACGCAGTAAATGTAGGCTAGTGTATATGGAGCCTTACTGGCCGGGTCACCAGATGAAACTAGAAGAAAGTCTAAAGAAGGAAGCTAATGCAGCCATCACATCTAAGAAAATGGTAAGCTGCAATATGATAAATGTTTGCTTTTAGGTTAAAAGAGAAGTATGGTTTTTTTTTTTTGTTTTTTTTATTTATACTTACCTATGTGCCTCTAACACTGAGAACTGATTGATCGAACACCGCCGATCATTTGGTTCTCACAGCTCCCTGAGCAGAGAGCTGCAGGCTGTCAGTCACAGCTCTCTGCTCTGACTGACAGCAGGCAGGAAGATGGGCAGGCAGGCTACGTGCTCGGAGCGTCATCTCCTTCTACAGGCCTCAGATGGAGCTGATGCTCCAAAGTGCATAGCCTGCCTGCCCATCTTCCTTCATTGTAACAGCTCCCCGGATGTATCCCCGCTGTCTGTGACAGCATTTCCGTGCGTTCCACGCTGGTTCCAGTTGCCTTCCTGGTGGCCACAGGACATGCTGCGGATCCCTTACCAACACAGCCACGCATTGGAGCCCCCTCTGGACACTAGGAGCCCCCTGGACTACCGGATTACAGATGAGCTTATGTTCTATCTCTCCCGCATGAGTGATTTTATGTACCTTGCCATTAAAACCCTGATTTTAATACTGCACTTAGGTGGCGCTTCCTGTGTCCCCCCTTACTATAATATTCTGTATAGAGAGTTGACTCTCTCCGAGGACAGCAGCCGCCTTTACTACTCCACCATCCCTTTCCATGGACTGATGAACTGTTTATAGACTGTATACAAGTAATTCATTCTTAGTTTCAGTCATACTGTCCTTTGTGCTAACAGTTTTTGATCCTATTGTTTGTTCTGTACTTGTAGGTTCTGTAAAGGGAGAAAACATGATGAACATGCATGCACTGCATAGATGCCCTGGGTTTTTTTTTTTTTTTTTTTAATTTTGCCTCAATGTAAACTTTATATCCATATCTCTAAATAGATATGTCACACTGTTCGATCACTATATATATATCACACACTTGTACTACCCATCAACTCCCCAGCACTGCCCCCTTCTCTTGCTCTTTGTATGGACACAGGAGAGGCCTCCAGCCAGCAGAGGGAGATAATCAACAGATGAGTCCGTGAACCATAATAGACCTGTCCCAGGATCGCTGTTTGATGATGTCATCTGAGGTGGACGGAAGAAATGTGGAATACAGATTAGTCATTTCCATACAATATAAACAAACGTTCTTCGGTGTAAGACGGTTGACACAGGGAGCTGCAATGGCAGAGTTGGAGATCGGAGAGTACTGTGATGTGGAGCACTGCGGCCAGCTAGGTGATGAGATGTCATTCAATGAAATGTGTTATCTCTAGATCTGACAATACCACTTGTCTGCCTGCCATGCTGACCTTTCTGCTTTAAACCTCAGTGACATTAGTTTGTGATTGCACTGTGTATCAGAAACAGATGCCTTTTTATTTCTAATAGTTGGTTTCATCATTGTTTATTCTTTGTTGGATGTGCTGCTGATCTTCTGCAGCCTCTTTGCTGCCACTTCCTGTTGACATGCACCCCATTGATGCCAGCATGGCATGTCTCAGGCTGGGTTTCCTAATGGTTACGCCAGTGGACTATGCCTGGGTAATTATGTGGAAATGGCCACTCGTAGTCTCCATTAGGAGGCCATGTGGGTGACAACACTGGAGCATAAATTGAAGCCAAGGACAGAGTGTTGTCACTCGATAAGAGAGTGCCTGAATGACGACCTTCATGGTGGGATCACTAGGTGTCATTTTACCGCTACAAAGCTGCTGATTTAAAGTGGTTCTAAAGGCTCAAGGTTTTTTACCTTCATGCAAAACCTTCTCTGTGCAGTTGTCCCCATCATACCTACCTGAGCCCCATCTTGATCCAGCGATGTGCAAGAAAGCCACAGCTCTCCAGGGACTCTCCCTCCTCATTGGCTGAGACAATGGCTCCCGCTGCTGTCAATCACAGCCAATAAGAGGAGGCGGGGCTGAGCCACGGCTCTGTGTGTGAATAGACACGCAGAGCCACGGCTCAGGAGCAAGCCTGCTTGGGTGCCCCCATAGCAGGCTGCGTGCTCTGGGGGTGAGAGGGACCAGAGAAGAGGAAGATCTGGGCTGCTTTGTGCACATAGCAGGTAAGTAAAACATGTTTGTTATTTTATTTAAGTAAAAAAAAAAAAAAAAAAGCCTTTAACCGCTTGCTTACTGGGCACTTAAACCTCCTTCCTGCCCAGACTAATTTTCAGCTTTCAGCGCTGTCACTCTTTGAATGATAATTGCAGGGTCATACAACGCTGTACCCAATGGACATTTTTATCATTTTTTCTTCCCACCATCAGAGCTTTCTTTTGGTGGTATTTAATCAGCCACCACCGTGGCAGCGTGACGTAAAAGGCTCGGTTCCTCCCCTCTGATCACATATACGGGATTATACTATTTTTGCACTAAGCACTTTAGCAAGAACTAGGGTGGCACCGATTGTCATAAACAGATAATGGGATTTAATTACTACTGGGTTTTCTATTTTTAAAAAAAAAAAAAAAACGAAAAAACAAAACAGTTTTATAGTTTGTTATAAAATTTTGCAAACAGGTAATTTTTTTCCTGCACTGATAGGTGGCACTGATGGGCAGCACTAATTGGTGTCAGTGATGATGAGGCACTGATTGGCAGCACTGATGGGCATTGATAGGTGGCACAGGTGGGCACTGGTATGCACTGGCAGGTGGCACTGGTTGGCACAGATACCTGGGTGATGTCTCACCCTCTTTGGGATGGGTGTCCCTCTGACAAAAGCCAGTGATCGCCTTTTTTTTTTTTTTTTTTATGCTCACGCTGTTATCGCGAGCAGAAAAGAAGCCCGATTTACCAATCTTTTGTTTACATCACGTGATCAGCTGTCATTGGCTGACAGCTGATCAAGTGGTAAGGGGCCGGGATCTCATTGACTTGGTGATCAATCTGCGCTCTGCCCCTCCAGCGCTTACTGCAGCATTAGGATGGAGAGGTGTGTGTGTGTGCACAGGTGGCTTGGGCTCTCAGCTGCACGCTGGGAGGCTGAGCCAGCTGCCGATCAGAAATTTGGGTGGATCCCGACATTATTGTCAGGATCCGTCCTGACCCTAGAGCAGCTCTGTGAGGTCTGCCAACAGCAGACTTTAGCCCACCATTGGCTGATTCTGGGTCACAGGAGAGCACACGTGAGTGCACTCTTGTGACCCAGAAGAGAAGTATGGCTAAAAAAAGCTTTGACAATACTTCTCTTTTAGGCCATGCATGTAGATGGGAAGTAACTATAAAGAAGCCGTGGGAGATCAGCAGAACGGATCCAATAAAGGATGAAAAAGGTCAGACGCATATAATACACAGAGCATTAGCCAATTTAAAAGTAATTCAGTTACAGTTTATGGATGCTCTAATGAGAATTAGCAGAGGTGAGCTCATTTGTTGAAAGGATGAATGACTGCAGAGTATAGTCAGCCTTGGCAGCCAATCAGATTCCATTCTCTTGTATTCAGATGAAAGAACAATGTCTGGCTGGAGGTTACTACATACTGCTTTTTACCTGATGAAATAGGCAGGTGGCCAGCTCAGCAGTTACCCCCGGTTAGAACATAGCATGCTGTAGTACTGCCCTTTAGAATGACTATGTTCTATGGTATTGTCAAGTCTCATTTTGTTTCTGATTTTGTCCCACAGATTTTCTTCCTTTTGTCTGTGATGGTTGCTCAAAAGTATTTTGGTGAGTGTTGGGCATTGGAGGGTAGACATTGTTTTGGGAAATGTTCTTCTGTTGCTATTCACCTGAAATCATTATTCTGTAAATGTTAGACCCCGTTCACAATTGCGTGTTCCGGGAACGCAGGCAGAAACGCACATTTCCATGCCACATGAGAAACACATGTAGCGTTTGCGATGCCATTAATTGGTAATGGCACCCAAACACGGCTAGGACACGCACATTTTGTTTCATGACAAACACGGCAAAAACCACATTTAAAAAATGTGGGAAAATACTTGCTGTGTTTGTTGTATGTAGGGCAGCAGCCCATTCAAGTGAATGGGCTGCTCTATGCTGTCCCCCCAATAAGCTTGCTTAGCAAATTGGGGCCTAAGAGATGTAAGATTCAGCATACACATGGAGAGAATGGTACTCCACTTTTTACAAACATATAATAAATGTACCTCCTGTTCTTGCAGCAAAAAAAAAAAAAAAAAATGTGCATGTATTATTTTATTGCAAATGAGCCTGCAAAAAATGACAGTCTTGATTAGTGGATCACACATACAATGCCAGGCCCCTGCAGACTCTTTTTGCATCTCAATATCGATATGGAGGTAGAGGCTTGGAGAGCTGGAGGAAGTGTCAATGGACTACGAGTGTGCTGATCTCTGCACTTGTGTGCCATTGAGAACTAGAAGGTGCTGAGGTGGCAGAGACTTCTATTTCATTCATTTACAGGTTTCTGTGAATGAATGGCACAGCTGTGCAGGTGAAGCCCTGAACCTCTGCCCAATTCTGTTCCAATTGTTTTTTATTGAAAGTGTTTTACAAAGGTAAAGAGGTATACAGAAACATACAAAAATAGGGCCTAAAAAGTGGCCTCACTTGAATCATTTAAAAGTAAGCAAAGTGCAAAACTGCAACACAGGCGGTATACAGCATTAACTTGGAAATTACAACAATAGTAAACCGTAGAAAGACATACTGACAGTCAGAAGATCACCAGTAGAGATTCACATTAACATTAAAAACGTATATAAAAACCAGGTTCGATTCGGCACTGCGACGCTTTAACTGACAATTGCGCGGTCGTGCAACATAGCTCACAAACAAAATTAATGTCCTTTTTTTCCCACAAATAGAGCTTTCTTTTGGTGGTATTTGATCACCTCTGCGGTTTTTATTTTTTGCGCTATAAACAAAAATAGAGCGACAACTTTGAAAAAAACGCATTATTTTTTACTTTTTGCTATAATAAATATCCCCAAAAAATATATAAAAAACATTTTTTTTCCTCAGTTTAGGCCGATACGTATTCTACATATTTTTGGTAAAAAAAATCGCAATAAGCGTTTATTGATTGGTTTGCGCAAAAGTTATAGCGTCTACAAAATAGGGGATATATTTATGGCATTTTTATTAATAATTTTTTTTTTTTACTAGTAATGACGGCGATCAGCATTTTTTTTTTTTTATTGTGACTGCGACATTATGGTGGACACATCAGACAATTTTGACACATTTTTAGGACCATTGTCATTTTTATAGCGATCAGAGCTATAAAATTGCACTGATTACTGTAAAAATGACACTGTCAGTGAAGGGGTTAACCACTAGGGCGCTAGGGAGGGGTTAAGTGTGTCCTAGGGATGTGTTCTAACTGTGGGGGGGAGGGGCTGTGTGTGACACATCACTGATCATAGGTCCCGATCACAGGGAACTATTATCAGTGACAGTGTCATTAGGCAGAATGGGGAGATGCTTGTTTACATTAGCATCTCCCCATTCTTCCTCTCCGTGAGACGATTGTGGGTACCCCCGCGGACATAGAGTCCGCGGGACCTGCGATCTTACTCACTGAGCTTGCAGTGGGAGCGCACGCTCGGCACGCACGGCACGCACGGCGGCAAATTCAAAGGGATGTACAGGTACGCCCATTTGCCCAGCCATGCCATTCTGCCGATGTGTAAGTACATGCGGCGGTCGGGAATCGGTTAATATCGCTTTAAAAATGACCTTAAAGTAGAAGTTTGGGGTTATAAAAAAACAAACCTCTATGCTGCAGCATCAGTCTGTCCCCAGCCGGCTCTAAGCCCAAAAGGGGGGGTGGGGGAGAGAACCCAAATTGCATATGAAAATATAGGGGTTGATTTACTAAAGGCAAATAGACTGTGCACTTTGAAAAGTGCAGTTGCACCAGAGCTTAGTAAATGAGCAGAAGCTCTGCTGATTTCCATCGTCCAATCATGTGCAAGCAAAAATGCATTTTTTTTTTATTTTCCTTGCGCGTGATTGGGTAATCTTTGCAAATTGAAGTTTTACCTCATTTACTAAGCTCTAGAGAAACTGCTTTTCAAAGTGCACAGTCTATTTGCCTTTAGTAAATCAACCCCTGAGACTATACAGTGGGGGGAGAAACGAGCATCCCTTAGAGGGAAACCCCTCTTCCTTTCGCCCAGCTTGTAGGGGCAGGGACAGGATAGCGAACACCAACAAACTCAAAACAAGGTTTTCCAACCATACACTAATTAAAAAACACTTTGCTTAAAAAGAGAAACAAGGCGAGGGGGCTCCCTAAGTCCAACCATCCTCAAGAGCAGATAGAGCTGGAAAGAAAGGGGAAGAAAAAACGGGGGGGGAGGGGGATGAAGAAGAAATAAAAGTGAAAGGGAAAAAAAAAAAACTAGAGGAAAGCAAAGAGAAGAAATTTAGATCCCCCACTCCGTCACCCACCAGAGTACTCCCTATACAGGAGTTTGAAGATATTTAATCCACGGGTTCCAGACCTCCAGACCCTTTTAAACCAAACAGCTGTGTCACGAAGTGTGCTAACCAACTTTTCATTAGTCATTATCCTGGTAAGCTTACATTTCATTGGAGCAAAATTCTAAAGTGAGTACTACTGCAAGGGAAATAAACCCCCACACATTGTCAGAGGTGGAAGCTGGTTTAAGTATAACATGGTCTCAAAGGTGGAGTTGGCCTTTAACCACCTCCTGCCCGCTGTATGGACAAAAGACAGGGGGATGGGATCCTCTCTTGTTCTGGGCCAACGTCATATGACGTCGACCTGTGTCACCGTGATCTAGCGATCGCAGGTGCACTCTTGGTAAAGAGCCAATGACACGGCTTTTTACCCATGTGATCAGCTGTGTCCAATCACAGTTGATCACATGTAAACAAGGAAGTGCATTTATCGACTCTCCTTCCCTCTCACTGACAGGGTGTGAGGAGAGGAGAGCCGATGAGCAGCATATACTCACAGGGGAGACCTATACAGATAATGCGTGCCCTGATTATCAGTGCAGCCCCAACAGTTTCCAGCAGTTATGCCAATTTGTGCCCATCAGTGAGGCCATTCTGTGCCCATCATTGATGCAAGTCAGTGCTGCCTTTCAGCGCCGCCTATTATGCTGCGTACACACGAGCGGACTTTTTGACCAAACTGGTCCGACCGTCTATCCGACGGACTTCCGACGGACTTTCCTAATGAACGGACTTGCCTACACACAATCACATCAAAGTCCGACGGATTCGTATGTGATGACGTACGACCGGACTCCGTGTATTTAGGTTTTGTGCTGCCCTAGGCCTGACTAAACTCGTGCACCCCTAATTTAAATATGACACACCTCTTGCTGTTTAAGATCCTCTCTGAAATTTTCGAGAGGGGACACTAGTTCTGAGGGCTTGGGGGGGAATGGATTCTGTTAATTTGCACAGATTTCCTCTCACTTCCTGTTTGGCTATGGGACAGGAAGTGAAGGGAAATCTCTGCAATGGGACAGGGATAGTAAAAAATAAACTGACAGGGGCTATAACCCTCCCTTATCCTATCCAAAATAAAAAAAAAAGTGTTGCCTATAGTTCTACTTTAAGCACAAATTTCTGATAATTTTATGGAGAGGAGTAAGAAGATATAACCATGCCAATGGTGCAGCAGAAAACATATAGCACAGTGAGGAAGGTTTGTGGTCCAGGATGATAGGACAGTCAAAATTAGAAGCAGCTCCCCCCCCCCCCAGTTGCGGAATGCCGGCCGCCCGCATACCGGAAGCAGTGCAGTAGCTTTATGGGGGCGCTAGACTAATTTGCCTCTCAGCCCAGTCCACCCCATAAGACTGGCGCTACACTAACACAAGCCGCTGGGGACTCTTTCCGTGCTGCCCCCCTGCAAAGTGCTGCCCTAGGCCTGGGCCTTGTCGGCCTAGGCCAGGATACAGCATTTACCGGACTAAAATAAGGAAGTTGATAGCCAGTAGCCAATAGCTGCCCTTGCGTCGGTTTTAGTCCGTTGAACTAGCATACAGACGAGCGGATTTTTCGACTGGACTCGAGTCCGTCGGAAAGATTTGAAACATGCTTTATTTCTAGGTCCATCGGACTTTTGGGAAATAAAAGTCCGCTGCAGCCCACACATATGATCGAATTGTCCAACGGAGTCCGGTTTGCCGGACCAAGTCTGCCAGAAAGTCCGCTTGTGTGTACGCAGCATTAGTGTCGCTCATCAGTGCTGCATATTAGTGGAGCCTCATCAGTGCACATCAGTGAAGGAGAACATTTATAAATGAGAGGGGGGAGTTTTGGCTCTCTAAATGAGGCACAATGAATGTACCTCCATCCCTGATTCAGGTAAATAAGAAAGGTATGTGGGACTTTGAATGAGGCAATTGACTTGTGGAGGTAGAGTGGTTAGAAAACATTATTTATTTGTGACAATAGTATGAAACAAGTAAAAAAGGAGAAATTTTTTTTTTCCAAATTTTCTGCCTTTGTCTTTTGTGCAAAAAATAAAAAACCCAGAAGGAATTAAATATCACCAAAAGAAAGCTCTATTTGTTGGGAAAAAATGATAAAAATTTCATTTGGGTACAGCATTACATGACCGCGCAATTGTCATTCAAATTGCAACAGCACTGAAAGCTGAAAATTGGCCTGGGCAGGAAGGGAATAAAAGTGCCCTGTAGGCAAGTCGTTAACCACTTGCCGACCACCGATATACGTCGGCACAATGGCAGCGGTGGGCAATTAGGCATACCTGTACGTCCCCTTTAAGAGCCGGGGATAGCAGCCACGCATGCCCGCCTCGTACAGCATGACCGTGCCCGCGGGACTGGCGGACATCGAGTCTCCCAGCGATTGTGTCACGGAGCCACAGAACGGGGAAGTGCCTATGTAAACATGGCATTTCCCCGTTCTGGCTTGTGTAATGACAGAGCTCACCACTCCCTGTCATCGAGGGCGGTGATCGCTCTCATGTGACTTGAAGCCCATCACTCCCTAGGACACACTTAACCCCTTCATCGCCCCCTAGCTGTTAACCCCTTAACTGCCAGTGTCACAGTAATCAGTGCATTTTTATAGCACTGATTGCTGTATAGATGACAATGGTCCCAAAATAGTGTCAAAAGTGTCTGATGTGTCCGCTATAATGTTGCAGTCCCAATAAAAATTGCAGATCGCCGCCATTACTAATAAAAAATAATTTAAAATAAAAATGCCATAAAACTATCCCCTATTTTGTAGACGCTGTAACTTTTGCACAAACTAATCAATATACGCTATTTTTTTTTTTTTTTTTTTTTACCAAAAATATGTAGAAGAATACATATCAGCCTAAACTGAGGAAAACATTTGTTTTTTTATGTATTTTTGGGGGATATTTTTCTTATAGCAAAAAGTAAAAAATAATAAGTTTTTTTTTTTTTTTCAAAATTGTCGCATTTTTTGTTGTATAGCGCAAAAAATAAAAACCGCAGAGGTGATCAAATACCACCAAAAGAAAGCTCTATTTGTGGGGAAAAAGGACGTCAATTTTGTGTGCGTACAACGTCACAGGACCGTGCAATTGTCAGTTAAAGCGACGCAGTGCCGAATCCAAAAAGTGCTCTGGTCAGGAAGGGGGTAAAATCTTCCGGGGGCTGAAGCGGTTAAAGTATATTTCCACTTTTGCAGCCAAATTAGGATAATATCTACTTTATATTTGTTACATGTTCTTTTTCACATAGCATTACTTTAAGTATTTTAAAAATGTGATTTACATTTTACTTGCTTTCTGTAATGTTAGGGGGGGAACTGGAGAGTTCTATTTACCAAGATTAACCCTGTCTGCACTGTGCTGGCAGATTTTCATTATGTATACCTAAAATATAGAATATAGAATGAAAAAAAATATATATATACATATACATATATATATATATATATATATATATATATATATATATATATATATATATATATATATATATATATATATATATATATAATGTGAGAGAGAGAGATTTTACATGCAAAAGAATTTGTAGTTCTGTGCTGCCTTACGTCAGACAGCACAGCAAAGTTCTCCAATGCAGCAGCAAAGCTACTGCTGTACTGCAGTAGAGGGCCTTCCTTCTTCCAGTGTTGCTGTACAGGGGATTACATGAGGCTCATGTGACAAATTCAGGTTATTACACCAATTGCATATAAAATGATTTTAGAATTGCATAATTGGTGTAGGTTATCTTTCTATCGTTCCTTTTTTTACAGCATTAAAACTTCTAATAAGAAAAATAAGTAGATTATGTTTTATGCTGCTGCTGCTGTTTTTATTGTTAGTCCAAATGTGCATGTTTGTTGTCTTTACAGCCTCGCACACAGAAGCAGAGACTCTCATGACTGTGTTGAGGTAATGTGTTTACAAGCAGTGTATCTGTAACAGTATTTGGACAGTTCTTCATTATAAAACATATGTGTATTTTCCATGTAGCACCGCTTAGGTACAGACTAATAAGACATTGGGGGTAAGACTTTGTTTTCATGGGCTACAGGATTTAATAATTAAAGTAGAAAGTATACATTCAAAGGTATATGCATTTTACTGTTTCCAATTTAAAAAAAAAAAAAAACACTGACGTTAGGCTGGTGGAGCCATGCAATTAACAATTTGTGCCTCAGATAACCTCTGTACCACTCTTCCCATATCTTGCATGGGTGAGCCTACCAAGTCAGAAACAGCTGCATGTAAGTTGTTATAGATGGCTGTCGAATTTTTGGGATTCATGGTCTTCATGGAAATGGATCATGCTTAAATGAAAAATAAACTCTTGTATTGTAGATACTCTGCTTTATGGTATTTAAAGTAGAAGGTCATTTTAAACCTAAAGTGTTACTAAACTCACAACAGTAAAATCAGTCTGTATATGCAGTAAAGCATGCTTGTTATTAACCTCCCTGGCGGTTTTCCTGAGTGTGGCTCGGGGTTAAATTTCAGCACCATTAGCGGTAACCCCGAGCCACACTCAGGATTACATCTCAGAATCCTAGTGCGGTATACTTACCTTGTCCCCAGGATCCTGCGATGTCCCCCCGCTGTGTCCATGGGCTCTGTCCTCCGCCCAAAGCCTCTCTGTGCGGGGCTCCGTTCCCTGCGGGGGCGGAGCCTGGCGGCAAATTCAAAAAAGTGAAAATTCATAACACATACAATACTGTATGAAATCCTTTCACTTCCCTTTTGTCCCCAGTGCTTTGTCCAATGCCCTGCATGCAGTTTTATATTATATATACTGTTCTTTCTGCCTGGAAACTGAAGATTCTCCATGGCAACCAAAAAGTGTCCCTTTACGTCAAAAGTGGTTTTAGACCAGCCATATAATTATTTTATATGTATTTATTATATTATAATTTATGTTTTTGTGTTTCAAACTTCATCATACCCGGGATATCTACTAGACTCTTGGTGGACAGATTTAAGTGTGTTACTGCTAAGAATTATAGGCCTGCAATATAAAACGCCAAATTTCTATGCAAAATAATTGTACCGCTTTTGAGATGCAAAAATCTGAAATAATCATACCGCCAGGGAGGTTAAGGATGAGCTCAGGCGTGTTCGCAACTCCACGTGCCCACCAGGAAGCTGACACTCCGCAGCGCTAATCACAGGTAGTGAGACCTTTCTCGATCTGTGCAGCCGCAGCTCAGGAAATGTATCACTGCTTGTGATTAGCGCTACGGAGTGTCGGCTTCCTGGCGGGCAGGTGGAGTTGCAAGCATGCCAGAGCCCATCCTTCTTTTTATTTTTTTATTTTTTTTCACAAAAAAAGCCAGAGCCCATCCTTGCTTGTTGTACTAGCTGTGGAACCTAAGGGGTTAATCCTCTGCATTGTGTATAAAGGCTGTGTGATTCTGTCTTATCTGATCTGCCTCTTCTTTAACTGACTCCAACCCATCTCGTGATAGAACAGAGCATTAGGAGTCAGGCTGCACATGCTCAGTTTGGTGTGTATTGCTAGAGAGGAGTTTTTTTTTTTTTTTTTTTTTTTTCTTTGGGAGAGTGGCCCTATGCTGATCACATGCAATCAGAACTGTCCAGCTAAAGGATCAGAGGAGAATGAAAACTCCTCCTACAAGCTTAAGCAGACAGTGATAAATGTCACAAGACTGCTATATATTTCTGATGAGAAAAGGTATTTAGCAGTTTATATTTACTAAAATAATTGCATTTCCATGTTCTGTGTACTGTGGGAGACCAGATATAGTGAATGCAGGTTCTGGGTTTAGTAACATGTTAAATCTGCTAACAACCCCATTCTAATAGGGCGTACACACGGTCGGACTTTGTTCGGACATTCCGACAACAAAATCCTAGGATTTTTTCCGACGGATGTTGGCTCAAACTTGTCTTGCATACACACGGTCACACAAAGTTGTCGGAAAATCCGATCGTTCTGAACGCGGTGACGTAAAACGCGTACGTCGGGACTATAAACGGGGCAGTGGCCAATAGCTTTCATCTCTTTATTTATTCTGAGCATGCGTGGCACTTTGTCCATCGGATTTGTGTACACACGATCGGAATTTCCGACAACGGATTTTGTTGTCGGAAAATTTTATCTCCTGCTCTCCAACTTTGTGTGTCGGAAAATCCGATGGAAAATGTCCGATGGAGCCCACACATGGTCGGAATTTCCGACAACAAGCTCTGATCGGACATTTTCCATCGGAAAATCCGACCGTGTGTACGGGGCATAAGTCCTAAACTAACTACCCAACAGACAAAAGATGCTTATACTTACCTTTGCTGAGGGTGTGCTGGTCCGGTCACATGATTGGCTCCCAGCACTGGCTTCTATGTAGAGGATGCCCCATAATTAGCCTATGGGTGACATCACCGCTCATGGATTGCAGCCATTGTCGGCGATCTCTCCTCTACACTGAAGCTGGGGAGATCATCTGACTGAACTGAAGAGCCCTCAGAATAGAGAAGTATAAGAATCTTTCCTCTACACTACAGGGTGGTTAGTAGAGGGCTTAGAATGAGTTGGGAATAGGTTTAGGTTAGATTTTGTCTGGACTTTTAGGTGCAGGTTTTTTTTTTTTTTTTTTTTTTTTTTTTTTTTTTTTCCTGAACATGAACTCCATTTTAATCTTTGAAAGCCCTTTCACACCTTTGCGCTAGAGCTGCACGATTAATCGCGGAGAATCGTTCTCGCGATTCTCCGCCCGCCACGATTACAACTCCGGATTTGAACGATTCTGACCATTCAAAGCACGCGCCTGTTTCGGAGTGAAGGGGAAGCCGTCGGAGCCAGCGTAAACCTTCTGACGTCACCTGTGTGCGCCCGAACGTGTGATGTCAGCTGGAAACATGGCGGAGGAGCAGGCCATACAGCCCCCCCCGAGACCGGAGCCCTGACCGGCACCACTTGGAGCCCTGACCGGCACCGCCCAGATCCCCCAGATAGGGGTCTCTCTGCTTGAGGTGCTGTGCCAGGTGTGTCCCTCTGGGGCCACAATACACTCGGTGGGCACAGAGTACGGCAAAATCCAGCAGCAGGTGAGGTAACTCCTGACAAAGGGGGAGGGGGGACACATGACAGGAAGAGACAGGGAGGGGGGGACTCCTGAGAGATAGAGAGGGAGAGCAAGGGGGCACCTAACATAGAGGGGGGTTCCTGGGATTGGGGGCACCTGACCAGGGGAGGGAGATCACTAGAGAGAGCGAGAAAGGGGGGACACCTGAGATAAGTAGGAGCGCCTGAAAGGAGGATAGGGGGATACTTGAGAGGGAAAAATTACGTCGCAAGAATCGTGAGAGAATCGTGATCTTTTTATTAGTAAGAAAATCGTGATTGTCATTTTATCCAGAATCATGCAGCTCTACTTTGCACCAGTTATGACATGCTTTGCTTGTTGTGTAGACAGTGCAGTACCTGTGCCTTATAGTCTTGAACTATAGCTAAAGTCTTGCCTAAAGATGTCTGCTTTTACCTTTCCAAGCAAAAAAATCCTGTTCTGTGCCCCTCTGATTTAGTGTCACCTTCATTGAAATCTGACTGAGAAGATTCAGTTTGTTAACAGCGATTCTATTAAATATGAGCGACACCGCAATATTAGCATGACTACACGTCCTGTGCATTTCATTCCTGACTATGTGGAATAGTTCCCTATATTGCCTGTAACCATATGTGCTACAGAAAAAATTCTAATTCTAAATTCTGTGTTTATAGTCTTATTTATTAACAATTTTGTATTGCATTTCGCAGTTCTCTGCTATCTACACACTAGCCTATTAATTCTTTAGCTCTGTAGCATTACTAAAATGTAAAGAAAATTATTGAGACCCTTAGTTTTTAAAAATGAGAGTTTAATATATATCTTTTTTTTTTTTTTTTTTGTTCTTTTTATTTGTTTTAGTTAAAGGTTCACGTGAGTACAGATCATGGAAAATCAGAGGGGAGCACACAGTACCTATGTACCTATACAGGCTGCGGTGACAAGGAGCTAATGCAAGTTCTGTGCCCGTTCTGTGAGAAACACTTCTGTCTCAAGTATGTTATATATCTATTCTGTCTACACATACACACTTATATTGTGACATTATGGTTTTCCTATAACACAGTATATCTTTTCTAGACATCGCCATCAGTCAGATCATGAGTGTGATAAGCTTGAAGCACCCAAGCATCGAATGTCTGCAACACAACAGTTGGTGAAAGAGATTGTCGGTCAGTGGATCGGTTTTATATATTTTATTCTTATGTTTTTAAAATAGTGCATAATTGTTAAAGAGAACCAGTTTGACTTTTGGGCTGGGTTCACACAGCTGCGATGCGGGAGCCAGTGCGATTCCTGTGCAGTATCCCACATCTCATGTCTCTAGCAGGCATTTCACACTGCCCTATGCAAACCGCTGTGGGTGTCAATACAAAGTTATTGACACCCCCAGATCAGTTAGCAGATCGCTGTGCGAACTGTAAAATGGTGCAGGAACCAGATCGCGTAGGTGTGCACACCCATGAGATCCAATTCCAATGCGGACCAAAAAAGGGTCCTGCACCATTCTGTTCCGAATGCAATGCAAATTCAGCCATACAATCTGTGTGGCTGAATTTGCATCGCACAGACATCCCACGTGATCTGCATGGCAATGCAGTGCAAATCACATGCGATGCCTGACATTGCAATAGTGTGAACCCAAGCCTCAGCCTGAATATTCAGTTTATGTTCGCCCTCTATTAAAGTGGTACTTTAGTCAGAAAATGAAGTCCTGCTAGATCACTTCAGGCTGGCCCCTTTTGTAGGTATAGCCATGTAAAACATTAAAAATAAGTGTCCATACTGTTTAAAATCCAGTAATGCACTGTCTCTCCCTGCTCTGCACATGCTCAGTGATCGGCATTTTTAGGCACTGATGAATCTGTAGAGGCCCATCTGTTGCCAGCCTTAAAGCGGAATTAAACCCTCTTATCATTTACAGCCAAGGAAGCTGATTCTGTTTGAACTACAACTGCCATAGTGCTGCACATGTGATCAGTTATGACAGTAAAAAATATTTTTTTTTTCAATATTGTCGCTCTTTTTTTTTTTTTTTTTTTTTTTGTTTATAGCGCAAAAAATAAAAATTGCAGAGGTGATCAAATACCACAAAAAAGCTCTATTTGTGGGGAAAAAAAGGACATCAGTTTTGTTTGGGTACAACGTCGCATAACCGCACAATTGTCATTCAAAGCGATGCAGTGCTGTATTGCAAAAAAAATGGCCTGATCATTAAGAGGGTAAATCCTTCCAGGGCTAAAGTGGGTAAAGTGCGAGGCTCCGTTCACATTTGGCGTTTTGGGCAGAATCACTGCAATTCTGCCATTGGTCTTAAATCGCACTAAAATCGCAAAATGCATGTTGGGGTGCCATTTATTTTCATGGTACAGTTTTGCTGCGATTATCATAGTAAACTGCAACGCTCAAAGCTCGTTGCACAAAAGCAGCACCTGCCCTTTTTTAGGTGACACATTGCGGTGTCTGGGCAGAATTGCAGCGATTCTGCACAAGATGCCTAATGTGAATGGAGCCTGAGAGTTTCTGGTCTATCGACTGTCTGCAGTGTAGTACATACCTTAGAGCAGTGGTTCTCAACCCTGTCCTCCAAAGCGGTGTTCCGCCCAAAAAAAGATGAAAAGCCAGCAGCTACACATACTGCAGCTGCTGGCTTTTAATAATAGGACACTTACCTGTCGAGGGAATCCCGTGATGTCGGCACTGCAGCTGATGTTTCCATCAGCTGTCGGGTGCTGCCGCCTCCATTGTGGGTAAGGGTACCCGGCAGTGTTGCCTTATGGCTTCACGACGGGAACCCTACTGCGCATGTGCGAGCCCCTGCTCCTCTCTCCTACTGGCCGGGCTACAGGGAGAGGAGAAGGGAGCCCCGCGGTGATGTCACGGGCCGCGGCCTGGACTCCCAGAAGTGGGAACAGGATACATGTCAGGTATCCTGTCCTCCCTCCCCCCCGAAAGATGCCAATTGTGGCACTGGAGGGGGAGAGGAGATACATGAGCGGAAGATCCACTTTTGGGTGGAACTCCGCTTCAAGTACTCCCAACAAGCCATGTTTGCAGGTTTTTCTTCATCTTGCACAGGTGCTTTAAGTCAGAGTCATTGGCTTGGTATTTTAGACAGCTATTTTATCTAAGAGAAAATCCCAAAACATGGCCTGTTGGGGGCACTTAAGGACAGGGTTGAGAACCACTGCCTTAGAGCCACCTAAGGAAGACTGGAGGTTTACTATATCAGAGACTGTTCTGTGTTGCCTACAGAAAGACCTTGTGGGTCTGGAAAGCAGCATAAACTTGTCAGGAAATTATCCTTACTGTTTACTGTATTTTTTTATCTGATTTTCAGATTCCAAGAAATCTGCTCCTCCCAGCAAAGGGAGAAAGGGAGCAAAAAACAGCGAGACTGCAGCAAAAGTTGCACTGATGAAATTGAAGCTCCATGCGCTGGGAGATAAATCTTTACCGCAGGCAAGTGTTTGGTCATCACACACGGTCACTATGAAATCAGTATGGTTGGAGGAAAATGACTAAGATGGTGTTGACTTAGCAACTATGTTACTAGAATAAAAAGTGCAGGCACCCTGCTGTTCCCCTTTTATTGTCAGGCAGTATTTACAAGCTAGACTCTGACCCTTCCTGGTAGTGTCCAAGCTGGCGTACCCCACTCTACCCAATGTCAAAGTAATGTGTGGGAGGGTGTTGGCAAGCTGCTTCCTTCTAGTGCCAAAGCTTTTTCTGTCAGAGGGTCTGGCATTTAGAAGTAGTGATGGGGACTACGGGCGTCTAGGTACCTGCACTTTGTGCCTAACAGTAGTTTATTTCCCACACTCTTACATGCTGGTAAGGTATTTGGCTTCTGTCTAAATTGGCTCTAGTATGTGTATGTATGAATGTGAGTTCGGGACCTTAAATTTGTAGGCTTTTTGAGGGCAGGGACTGATGTGCATGTGCAATATATATGTATAGCGCTGTGTAACTTGTTGACAAAAAAGAAAATGGGCAGACTCGGACTACTTGGTCTTTTACTGCCATCATTTTGCTGTGTTTTTTATCATGGGGGGAAAAAAGGAATAGGGTTTATAGGAAAATTCCATTCTTGTGGAAAATTGTGTGTGTGTGTGTGTGTGTGTGTGTGTGTGTGTGTTGGAAAAAAAATATATACTGTGTGTGTGTTTGTACACACGCACACTCTCTCTAACTATATTACCAAAAGTATTGGGACACATGAACTTTAATGGCATCCCAGTCTTAGTCCATAGGGTTCAATATCGGGTTGGCCCACCCTTTGCAGCTATAACAGCTTCAACTCTTCTGGGAAGGCTGTCCATAAGGTTTAGGAGTGTGTCTATGGGAATGTTTGACAGTTCTTCCAGAAGTGCTTTTGTGAGGTCAGGCACTGATGTGGAGGAGAATGCCTGGCTCGCAGTCTCCACTCCTATTCATTCCAAAGGTGTTCTATTGGGTTGAGGTCAGGACTCTGTGCAGGCCAGTCAAGTTCCTCCACCCGAAACTCGCTCGTCCATGTCTCTATGGACCTTGCTTTGTGCACTGGTCCAAATCACTTGGTGAAGGGGGGATTATGGTGTGGGGTTGTTTTTCAGGGGTTGGGCTTGGCCCCTTAGTTCCAGTAAAGGGAACTCTTAAGGCGTCAGCATAACAAAGACATTTTGGACAATTTTGTTTGTTCAGTTTGGGGATGGCCCCTTCCTGTTCCAACATGACTGCGCACCAGTGCGCAAACAAGGTCCATAAAGATATGGATGAGCAAGTTTGGGGTGGAGGAACTTAACTGGCCTGCGCAGAGTCCTGACCTCCACACGATAGAACACCTTTGGGATGAATTCGAGCGGAGACTGCGAGCCAGGCCTTCTCGTCCACATCAGTACCTGACCTCACAAATGTGCTTTTGGAAGAATGGTCAAACATTCCCATAGACACACTCCTAAACCTTGTGGACAGCCTTCCCAGAAGAGCTGAAGCAGTTTAAAGCTGCAGAGTTTGTGCCAACTCAATATTGAACCCTACCCATGAAGACTGGGATGCCATTAAAGTTTATGTGCGTGTAAAGGCAGGCATCCCGATACTTTTGGTAATATAGTGTTTATTCACTGCTCAAGAAAAAAATAAAGGGACATTTTTAAATCTGAGTATAGCATCAAGTCAGTTTAAACTCCTGGGATATTGATCTGGTCAGTTAAGTAACAGAGGGGGTTGTTAATCAGTTTCAGCTGCTTTGGTGTTAATGAAATTAACAGGTGCACTAGATGGGCAACAATGAGATGACCTCCAAAACAGGAATGGTTTTACAGGTGAAGACCACTGTCATAATTTTTTTTTTTTCCCCTTCTCGTCTTTTCTGACTGTTTTTCGCTAGTTTTGCATATGGCTAGGGTCCGTTTTTACTAATGGTAGCATGAGGTGATACCTTGACCGTATAGAGGTTGCACAGGCAGTCCAACTCCTCCAGGATGGCACATCAATACATGCCATTGCCAGAAAGTTTGCTATCTCCCAGCACAGTCTCAAGAGCATGGAGGAGATTCCAGAAGACAGGCAGTTACTCTATGAGAGCTGGACAGGGCTGTAGAAGGTCCTCGATCCATCAGCAGAACCAGTATCTGCACCTTCGTGCAAGTAGGAACAGGGTAAGCACTGCCAGAGCCCTACAAAATGACCTCCAGCAGGCCACTGGTGTGAATATCTCTGACCAATCAGAAACAAACTTCATGAGGGTGGCCTGAGGGTCCGATGCCCTCTAGTGGGCCCTGTGCTTGCTGCCCGGAACCATGGAGCTCGATTGGCATTTGCCATTGAACACCAGAACTGGCCGGTCCGCCACTGGTGCCCTGTGTTTTTCACAGATGAGAGTGGGTTCACCCGGAGCACATGTGACAGACATTAAAGGGTCTGGAGAAGCCGTGGAGAACGTTATGTTGCCTGTAACATTGTTCAGCATGAACGGTTTGGTGGTGGGTCAGTGATGGTCTGGGGAGGCATATCCATGGAGGGACGCACAGACCTCTACAGGCTAGACAGTGGCATCCTCACTGCCATTAGGTATCGGGATGAAATCCTTGGACCCATTGTCAGACCCTACGCTGGTGCAGTGGGTCCTGGGTTCCTCCTGGTGCACGACAATGCCAGCCTCATGTTGCGAGAATATGCAGCCAGTTCCTGGAGGATGAAGGAATTTATACCATTGAATTGCTCTGTTCAGGAGCGCAGTGATGCCCTGGTCCAGATCTGGGAGGAAATACCCCAAGACACCATCCGCCGTCTCATTAGGAGCATGACCCAGCGTTTTCAGGCATGCATACAAGCACGTGTGGGCAATACAGACTACTGGGCACCATTTTGAGTTGCTGCAATGAAATTTCAGCAAAATGGATTAGCCTGCTGCATCATTTTTTCGCTTTGATCTTCAGGGTGACTTTGAATTCGACGTGGCATTATTTTCATTCCTAACGAATTACCCAGTCCATATCAGTATAGATATCCAGCATGATAGATATATATAGATAGCTATATTCATACACAACAAGGATAATGATTGCTTTATTGCAGCAGAAACAGCCCACCTTTCAAGGCAACAGATGCAGTCCTGCCTACTTTAACCACTTGCTTACTGGGCACTTAAACTCCCCTCCTGCCCAGACCAATTTTCAACGCTCATGCGCTTTGAATGACAATTGCGTGGTCATACAACACTGTACCCAAATGAAATTTTTATCATTTTTATTTACCACAAATAGAGCTTTCTTTTGGTGGTATTTGATCACCTCTGCGGTTTTTATTTTTTGCGCTATAAACAAAAATAGAGCGACAATTTTGAAAAAAAACTCATTATTTTTTACTTTTTGCTATAATAAATATCCCCAAAAAATATATAAAAAAAACCCATTTTTTTCCTCAGTTTAGGCCGATACGTATTCTTCTACATATTTTTGGTAAAAAAATCGCAATAAGCGTTGATTGGCTTGCGCAAAATTTATAGCGTCTACAAAATAGGTGATAGTTTTTATGGCATTTGTATTAATAATTTTTTTCTTACTAGTAATGGCGGCGATCTGTGTTTTTTTTTTTTTTTTTTTTTTTTTTTATCGTGACTGCGACATTATAGCAGACACATCGGACGATTTTGACACATTTTTGGGACCATTGTCATTTTTACAGCGATCAGTGCAATAAAATTTCACTGTTTACTGTAAAAATTATACTGGCAGTGAAGGGGTTAATTTATCAGCCCTGTTTGGGGGGGGGCTTTGAGATATCAGGGGTCTAAACAGACTCCTGTCATCTCCCCTTTGAGACAGAGAACGGGACTGAGGACACAGATTGCCCGTCATCTGCAGTGGCTGCTGAGAAAGGTGGACAGGAGACGGAGGCTCCTGTCCATTCATGAACTGAAGCATAGTAAACATTATTTATGATACTCAGTTATGAATAGACAGTCAGTGATCACTGACTCTGTTCTTTTCGAAAAAGAGGGAGCCGGTGAATGGCAGATTTGCCGGCTCCTCCGTCCTCTCTCCATCCGGCCAGATCTGGGAGGGGGGGAGAACCCATGGAGCACAGAGGGGGACCCGGAGGAGGACGGGGACCGGAGGTGGACACGGAGAGAGGGAGGATGACACAGGAGGGAGGAAGGCACAGGGAGCTGGAGGAGGACGTGGGGGGACAGTTTGTGCGGCGATGGAGGGGAGTTACAATCACTAATTTTTCCCCCCGTATATCCTTTCAATAAAGCTGCTGAGAGGGGGAGAAGCGGCTGTCAGCTGCTTTGTTGAAAGGATATACAGGGGGGAATCGGTGCTTATAACTGCCCCCTGCCGTTGCACTGATCACCTGTGTGGCTGCTCGGCCCCCCCCTGCTACACTGAGGATGCCTGGTCCGATACAGCAGGTATCGGATCAAGCATCGGAGCATTTGCACGAGTACCGATACTCGTGCAAATGCTTGGTATCGATACTAGTATCGGTGCAACCCTAGAGTGATGTAACCCAAATGACCAATCAGAAATCCTCTTTCAGAAACTTGGATCCATCATGCTAATAAAAGCTGATTTTGGTTGCTTCAGAAAAACCTCTCTGCACTTAACTACTCCCAGTCCTCTTGTCTGATATGGCTTCTGTATTTTTCAGTCCGAAAGGATCTACTTCCAGGTCTTCCTGCCGAAGGGTGGAAAGGACAAAAGTAAACCCATATTCTTCTGCAAGAAGTGGAGTATCGGTAAGGCAGTGGATTATACAGCTTCATTAGCAAGCCTGAAGAATGACAATAACAAGGCAACAGCAAAGGTATGTTCTAGTTACATTTTCATGCCGCAGCTGAAAAAAAAAAAACAATCTGTGTTATATTGGTAAATTGAACTTGTTATAGAATGATGAATATACGAACAGCCCACAAGTTCATCTATATAATAAAATCTGTTAACAAAATTCAGCAAAATTAATCTTGAGCAGTCCTATATGCAAATGTTTGACCTTTCCACTGTCATTGAGGCATGCGAGGGGAGTGGAAAATAAATACACACACACACACACACACACGTCCATAAATATTGGGACGTCAACACAATTCTAATCTTTTTGGCTCTATACACCACCACAATGGATTTGAAATGAAACAAACAAGATGTGCTTTAATTTGAGGGTATTTACATCCAAATCAGGCTAACGGTGTAGGAATTACAACAGTTTGTATATGTGCCTCCCGCTTTTTAAGGGACCAAAAGTAATGGGACAATTGGCTGCTTAGCTGTTCCATGGCCAGGCATGTGTTATTCCCTCATTATCCCATTTACAAGGAGCAGATAAAAGGTCCAGAGTTCATTTCAGGTGTGCTATTTGCATTTCGAATCTGTTGCTGTCAACTCTCAATATGAGATCCAAAGAGCTGTCACTATCAGTGAAGCAAGCCATCATTAGGCTAAAAAAAACAAAACAAACCCATCAGAGAGATAGCAAAAACATTAGGTGTGGCCAAATCAACTGTTTGGAACATCCTTAAAAAGAAATAACGCTCTGGTGAGCTCAGCAACACCAAAAGACCCGGAAGACCACAGAAAACAACTGTGGTGGATGACCGAAGAATTCTTTCCCTGGTAAAGAAAACACCCTTCACAACAGTTGGCCAGATCAAGAACACTCTCCAGGAGGTAGGTGTGTGTGTCAAAGTCAACAATCAAGAGAAGACTTCATCAGAGTGAATACAGAGGGTTCACCACAAGATGTAAACCATTGGTGAGCCTCAAAAACAGGAAGGCCAGATTAGAGTTCTGGAACAACATCCTATGGACAGATGAGACCAAGATCAATTTGTACCAGAGTGATGGAAAGAGAAGAGTATGGAGAAGGAAAGGAACTGCTCATGATCCAAAGCATACAACCTCATCAGTGAACTATAAAAACCAAAAAAACATGCGCTTACTCAATAATGCAAGCAGCTAACAACGCAAATAGAGATTTTGCTATAAACCATACATATAAACAAGTGTAGCGCTGAAGATGATACAGAAAGTGAAAAAATGGAAAATAATACATATGTGATATTAACAAGTATCATTAAATATTACTAAATGTCCATATTGAATAAATCAAAGTCCATCCTTATGTGAACTGTTATAATCACCACGTGAAAAAACAACTAAGTAAGTGACAATACTGTCCTAAAAGTAGATGAAGGCGTACCAGAGATATTGGACCCAAAATTGGTGTATACCATATGGGTCAAACAAGCTTAGCAGCACTGGTAAAAACACGAAAATATGCAGTCTTGGAGGCCTTCAAGAGGATCCAATGTGTGTGGATATAAGATTGTGTAGATACCACCACCCGAGTGAATGGAGGCTTACCAGAAAGTTGGGACCCACAAAGCATATGCTGTATGGGTCAAACAGGCTTGAATTGCCCACTGGCAATAGCGGGGGGGGGCCCCGAAGACGAACTGAAGGTGGAATCCTAAAAAAAAAAAAAAAGATCTCGGCTTCTGGCCTCCGAACAATCATAGAGACTTCAGGGACCATCTGGTCCACCAGAAATCTCTATGGTCACCATCCGGGGCCAGCGGATCCCTTCTCCGACTCACCCATGGCAGCGGTGAGTCGGTAGAAGCACCAGAGGGCGACGGGGGGTGGGGAAGTCCTCTCTCGCCGCCCGTAAGAACGATCAAGAGGCAGAACGGCCGCTATGATCATTCTTATGGTGTAGGGAATTGCCGGCACTGAAAGATGATATCTGAATGATGCCTGTAGCTGCAGGCATCAATCAGATATCCCCACACAAAGTCAAGGACATCATATGACGGCCGGCGGGAAGAGGTTTAAATAAAAGTACAAGTAATACATTACAGTAAAGTTCTATTATGATATAGTTAATATTGTCAGATTACAGTGTTGAATTAAGATAAATATATTGCAATGATATTTTGCAGTCTGCACAGATGGGATCTCTATCATACGCGCATATATTAACACAGCTTTTCATCCTCCACATAGTATACTGTACCCCCAAATTCCTACACTAACAAATTCAATCCAAACTGCAGTTAGATATTCTTCTTTTGGGATAAAGGTTTTAGCTGAAAAAATAAAAGCTGATCATTGTAAGCACCGCTGTCAGTAGTAAATGGTTTCAACCCTCTGATACATTTCCAGAACAGCTTGTTCTGTTCAAAAGCAGACTTGGGGCCCTTTCACACTGCTCCTTTGGAAAAATGAGGTAAAACCGCATATGCGTTTGATGCATTTTTGGTGCATTTTCTCATTGCCTGACTCCAGTCATGCACAAAAACCGCACCGCATTTTCTATTCATTTCAGTAGGAAGGTGCATCCCTATTGGTCCAAAAAATGCAGCATGCACCTATCCCACAGCACATTGGTGTGAAGCGTTCTAGAGGATTTAAAGGGATACATTTTTCATGCATTTTTGTTGTGCTTTTTAAACACCAAAAAGTACCTAAAAAACGGATCAATGTGAAAGGGCCCTTACCTGCTGGATCACTGGAAAAAAAAAACAAAAGAAAGAAAGCCCTGAAAAAGAAAACTAATACAAAAGAAATTGAAACTTAACGTTTCAAAAACGTCACGTATACATATTATTCTAAAATGGATACACATTTTTATAGCTAAAATGGTGGACAGCAAGCTAAAATATCCCTACAGTCATCATATCCAAGAATTGGTAAGCCGCAATAAAATAAATGTTTGTTTTTGGGTTTAATATTGTTTTATTGTTGTAGTGGTGGAATCGCTCACCTGTATTCTAGGTTACTATGAAACTTCCCTTATGGATGACTGTCTGTCCCTGGCGGTCACTAGATCACTTTTTGTTCCTCGCATGATGCTTAAACTAAGTTAGATATCAGCTACTCCTCTGTCTGTAGAGCATTGGCTATCCAAAGTGAATAGATGTATTTCATCTGAAAAACACACGTACTACTTCCGGAATGCGGTACATACATTTTACTCCATCTGAGTGGAGCTGGTGTGTCCCCTTTTAATCTAATATTGGAGTTTCCTGACTCTTTTCTTATTGATATGGTACTTTGTTTTGTTGTAACTTCCATGTTCTTATTTTACAAAGGTGAGACCCCAATGTTATGAGCTGTATGTCTTTTCTACCTCCCTGTCTTGTTGCTTTTGTACTCTAGAAAATGTTTGCTTAAAAAAATATATCTGGTAAAAAAACGAAATATATTGCATTCTAATTATTTCTTGTTTCTTGTAGAAGCTAAGAGTGTGTCACCCAGAGACAGGACAGGCTCTGCCTTTGGACAGTACAGTGGAAACATGGCTTTCAAGTCCAGAAAATGCTTTGTACAACGGTGGAAATATTATCATAGAGTACCTGAATAATGACTGCACTGCTGTGGAAGATACCAGTTCTTACTTAAACTAGTAGTAATTAACAGTTGATCAACTCTCATATTTTGTACATATTTATGTATACAATAAATATTTTATTTAAATATACACAATTTGCTAATACTATACCTACTTCTTTACACGGGGATAACAGGATGTTATTTAGGTGTAGCCACAAGTACTGTATGTATCACAAATTTGTTTTCAGCAAAATGAATGTACTATATAAAAAAAGTAATGGGAATGTGGGATTGGCTTTTAAAATGAGGTGGTGTATACTCGCTTGTCGACCAGACGCCATTATTATACTGCGGCAAGGTGGCACAATCCCGCAAATCGCCGTAGCTGTACGTCAACCCGGGAACTTGCTTTTGTGGCCCTTCCCCATTAGCCAGCGGGGGAGCCATTCAGCGGGTCCAGCGGATTCGATGTCTGCCGGCCACCCGCGATCGTTCCCAGCAGTGACAGAACGGGGATCTGCCTGTATAAACAAGGCAAATCTCCGTTCTGACAAGGGAGATCACACAGATCCTGTCTTTCTGCTATGCAACAAGAAGGATCTATGTGTTGTCCCAGTGAGCCCTTCCCCCATACAGTTATAACACAGTTAACCCCTTGATCCCCCCTGATGTTAACCCCCTCCCTGCCAGTGTCATTAGTACAATAACAGTGCATATTTTTGGCACTAATCACTAATAATGTCACTGGTTCTCAAAAAATGTCAGTTAGGTGTCCAATCTGTTTGCCGCAGTCCAGCTAAAAATCACTGATCGTCGCCATTACTAGTAAAAAAAAATAAATAATAAAATGCCATAAATCTATCCTTTATTTTGTAGACAAGATAACTTTTGTGCAAACCAATCAATAAACGCTTATTGCGGTTTTGGTAAAAAAAAAAAAAAATCTAGCAGAATACGTATCAGCCTAAACTGATGAATACATTTTTTTTATTTTTTGGAAATGTTTTATAGCAGAAAGTAAAACATTTTTGTTTGTTTTTTGAAAAATTGTCTCTTTTTTTTTTTTTCCTTTTTCTTGTTTATAGCGCAAAAAATGAAAAATCGCAGAGGTGATCAAATACCACCAAAAGAAAGCTCTATTTGTGGGGAAAAAAAGGGGATCAATTTTGTTTGTGTACAACGTCACACGACCGCGCAATTGTCAGTTAAAGTGACACAATGCCCTATCGCAAAAAAATGGCCTGGTCAGGAAGTGGGTAAATCCTTCCGGGGCTGAAGTGGTTAGAATAAAACTTATTAATTGGGCAATAGTTTGATAGACAGGGGTTGATCTACTAAAACTGCCCAGTGCAAAATCTGATGCAGATCTGCATAGAAAGCAATCAGCTTCCAGGTTTTATTGTCAAAGCTTAATTGAACAAGCTGAAGTTAGAAGCTGAGTGGCTACTATGCACAGCTGAACCAGATTCTGAGTGCAACAGTTTTAGTAAATCTCCCCAACAGTTATGTCAACTCATTCTGTGTGTGAATAAGGTTAATAAATTTACAAGCTTTTAAAACAGCAGTTTAAGTTTATACAATTGCATAATGCCTGACAAAGTAATCTAACCTGTGTCTTTTTTTTTTTTTTTAAAGCCCGGCCTCTTTGATAACCTAAGTTAGCCCAAAAATGTACTGGTTAATATCCAAATGTGCTGGAAACGCACGCAAAGTAACCTTCCCCTAAACAGAGTGAAAATGCTGCCATTCTGTATTTTGACACTAGGTGGCAATGGTGAACTGCATTCAATGAAAGGTGTTGTGCAAAAGCAGCTAATAATCCAATGTCACACACACACACACACACACACACACACACACACACACACACACACACACACACACACACACACACACACACACACACACACACACACACACACACACACACACACACACACACACACACACACACACACACACACACACACACACACACACACACTTTTGGACTAGCATGCTCAGACATTTAATCTAAATGTCCTTATTTTATATAGTGTGTCACATACAGTACATACTGTACTAGGGCCAAGTTACCTACCAGCATGTCTTTTGGAGCGTGAGAAGACACCTGAGTACACAGAGAAAAGCAGGCAAGTACAGGGAGAACATACAAACTCCATGCAGATTGTGTCCTGGTTAGCCAGTATTTGAACCAAGGACCCCAGAGCTGCAATCAGAAGTACTGATTTTCTAATGTCACCTCTGCACTCCTTTGAAGCTAAAAGAGCACAGACCATACTCAATCAGCTTCTTCCCGGACACAGCAGCCAGGCAATTACAGCTTTGGACCCTGGAAATGATCAGAGCTTGACGTTTCCAAAATAATTATAGCTAGGGAAAATCAGCGAACGAATTGCTACCTATTCATTTAGTGATTTTTTTTTTTTCCCCCTCTACTTCCTGTACTGTAGACACATCAGAGAGGAAATTTCTCCAAAGTAAGAAAAACCCTGTCTTGGCTGTCACCATTAGGAGATTTCCCCTCTACTCCTGTTCTGGTAGTACGTTTAAATGTTGTATTTCTCTTCACTTTCTGTCCTGATGATAATCAGAGAGAGTACTAAAAACCTGACAGAGCAATAAAAACCTGACAGAGGGACTAACGCTTCCACACTCCACCCAGAATTAAAAGCCGCTTGGGTTGGATACAGTTTCACATGTATTTTAAAGGCTTTTTAATTGTAATTTTCAATACTTGTAAATCTGAATCTTTCATTAATATAATCCCTGGTGATCCTGTCGTGAAGGTCCTTGTTCAGGCACTTCCTGTTATCAGGTGACAATGTTCTGTCCCTGCTTTTTTTTTTTTTTTTTTTTACTTTTACTTTTTTTATTGAAAGAGGTACATGAAAATGACAGTTATCAAATGCGCTCAACATGAGCGAACAAAACAGTGTGGTAAATCATACAGTGCAAAAATGTCAGTCTTTACAAGTACACTGCATTTCTCAGCATATTGATCCCGATACACATGTCATAGAAAACACCATAGAAACGCTAAACTAAAAGTACAATAGCTATTGCTTGGCTATTTGTTGGTTACAGTAAGGGCAGAAGAACACCAAGCATCCCACACTTTATTATACTTAGTTGGGCAACCCCTGTGTTCAAATATGAGTTTTTCATAGGGTAATACCTGATTCACTAACCAAAGCCATGTATGGAGGTGTGGGCTGGATCCACTTAAAGGGGTATTCCAGCCAAAATTTTACTTTTTAGATAAAAATACCCCTATAATCCTCATGCTTAATGTATTCTAGTAAAGGTATGCTCAGGCCCGGATTTACTCCCTTTGCCGCCCCAAGGCCGGGCCCTTCAATGCCGCCTCCCCCCCCACACCACCAGAAAGAGCCCCCAGACATAATACGGTCAAAGACTGCAGACATGATACAAGAGATGGTCAGAGACTGCAATCATAGTACAGGAGATGGTCAGAGACTGCAGACATGATACAGGAGATGGTCAGAGACTGCAGTTCCTATGGACATTAGTAGATAATGGCCGATCGGCCCTCTCACCTGACCCAGCGATACAGCAATGCTTCCCCTGATCAGGAGTCAGCTCACTCTGAATTGCCCGTGGCGACTCCGTTGGGTAGCACCCAGATCTGTATTCCTGCAATGACTCCATTTCTTTCTCCACCAGGGATGGCGCCAGGCTGTGTGGCTTTCCCTCTGGTGGCGCAGGGCAGCGGGGTTCTCTCTCTGATGGTGTTCCCTCAGCAATGCCCTCTCCCTCTGGAGCCCTGGGTGTACTTTCCTGGGTGTAGACCCCCCCAGGAAAAACCACCCCCCTCCATTAGTACAGGACCCCCCAGGACAAACCCCCCTCCCTTAGTACAGACCCCCAGGACAAACCCACCCCCCTCCCTTAGTACAGACCCCCCCCAGGACAAACCCACCTCCCTTCATTACTACAGACCCCCCAGGACAAACCCACCTCCCTTCATTAGTACAGACCCCCCAGGACAAACCCACCTCCCTTCATTAGTACAGACCCCCCAGGACAAACGCCCCTCTATTAGTACAACCCCCCCCCAGGACAACCCCCCTCCATTAGCACAAACCCCCCCCCAGGTCTACCCCCCTTCATTAGTACAAACCCCCCAGGACAAACCCCCCCTTCACTAGTACAGACATCCCAGGACAACCCCCCCTCCATTAGTACAAACCCCCCCAGGTCTACCCCCCTCCATTAGTACAAACCCCCCCAGGACAAACCCCCTCCATTAGTACAACCCCCCCAGGAAAACCCCCCTCTCCATTAGTACAACCCCCCCAGGTCAGCCCCCACCCCCTCCATTAGCACAGACCCCCCAAGGACAAACCGCCCCCCCTTCATTAGTACAGACCCCCCCAGGACAAAACCCCCCCTTCATTAGTACAAACCCCCAGGACAAACCCCCCCCTTCATTAGTACAAACCCCCCAGGACAAAACCCCCCCTTCATTAGTACAAACCCCCCAGGACAAACCCCCCCCCTTCATTAGTACAAACCCCCCCAGGACAAAACCCCCCCTTCATTAGTACAAACCCCCCAGGACAAACCCCCCCTTCACTAGTACAGACATCCAGGACAGAAAAGAAAGAAGGTTTCCCCGCAGCGGGGTTTTTAGGCAGCACAATAATGGATGTAGTCAATGTTGTAAGAAAAAATATAACAATTTTATTGAAAGCTATACCAAAAAAGGTTAAAAACAATGAGCTCCAGTGGGGAGTGCTTAAAAACTAAATAGCTGAACATACATAGCAGACATATATTCATAACACAATTCCTATCATAGAACATAAGACCTGACGCGTTTTCAACCCTTAATAGTTGGGGTCTTCTTCAGAGGTTCGGTCTGCTAAAAAGAACATATAAATGACATTGGTATATACATACATAACTTTCATTGCATAGTATAGTAGTAATTACATTCATGATGCAATACACCAATATAGAATAGTTACCAGAAAGGATGTATGTCCAACAAGCGAAGGAGAACTTCCCACATGGAGATCCCTTAAAATGATATGTTGTATTTCCCTCTCAAACCAGAAGGGGGCACAAGATGTCTCCACCGCCACCTCAACCCAGACCGGGGTAGTGAGAGGCAAAGTGACTCACAAGAGGCCACACACTCGGGCGCCGCCCGCCACAGCAAGAAGCCGGCCAACGGGCACTAGGAACACCTAGGATGAAAAATTGATGGACAGACCAAATACACACCCAAAAAAAAAAAAAAAAAAAAAAAAAAAAAAAATATTAATAATCAGATTTTTAGGTGGCAGAAGCAACCACCAAGGGACCAAAGTCACCCCATATGTGGTATCTATAGTGCATGTGGTTCAAGCAAACCAAAAAGGAGGTTCCAACCATATTTATATGGTATGTCTTTAAAGACTAATAGGATAAATAGTATCAATAGTATATAGCTATAAGGATATTGGCAAAAAACTCCTTTCAAATGAAAAAAGTGAGGTAGTGAGAGGTGTGGGAAAAAAAGGAAAAAAAAGAGAGAAAAAGATGTGAAATTGGTGGGAGCATGAAACATCATGCAAAGAAAAAATGAAGTGTAAGGGGAAGGAGTGTGCTGTGAAGTGTAAGCAAGGAGATGATGGGGGGGGGGGGGGGGGGGGGGGAGGTGAGAGACAGCAATGGTGATGAGGTACACGCCTATTTATTACCTCAAAAAGTGCTAGCCATTATGTGTAACTGCATCAAAGAGCCCCATGAGGACTAGACTGACACCTGTTTGCCAACCCGGGATTGGTCACAGGTTATATGGGACTCAGAAGGTTAGTATCCACATCTAAGTCCACTAGTCTAGAAATAAAACAAAAGGGAAAAGGAAATGTTTTTGTATCTATGAAAGAAAATATAAGCATATATGATAATAAATGGTCAAACAGTAAACTATGAATAGCGGATAAAAGGGTCAACAGGCCCTAATTGCATGGGGGTAGAACAATGATGCAGAGGCATAAGGCTAGAAGGGCATACTTACTGGGTAGTGACCGCAGATGGTGGCAAAAAGTGATGGTAGGCAATGGAGAGTGTGTATGATCATCCAAGCCAAAAAAGGATTGTGAGTCTATTGCCAATAGCACCTATATATCCTTGATTAATTAGGGGCGTGCATAGCCTGTCCCATCCCATCCCAGGTGTGTCCGGTCATCCAGCAGCTGCGTGGGGGGGCAGCATGGCCGCCATTAGGGCAGCCGTGTGTGGCTTCCCCGGCGTCCAGGAAGAGCGTGCGCTCCGAATTCTCGTCATTCTCGCCGAAATCTCGCGATACCCATGACGTCACGTCGCACGAGCGGGGCCCCGCGCATGCGCAGTGGCGAAGGGCATCCGAGAAAGTTCAGGGACGCCGCCGGCAAGGAGGGATGGATCCCCAGTGCGGCGCACGGTGGCCTACCCGATCGCCAAACGGGGATAAAGGGGGGGGGAGGAGCCGTCTAATCGTGTCGGCCCATTTCCCCCCCCCCCCTTGCCGGGAAGGCACGTCGCCAATCACCCCCACACTGAGGAGCGATGGCGGAGAGAGCACCAGCGCCCCCCCTGGCTGGAGGGAAAACAAACACATATACAGAGAACATTGTATTTTAGGCTCATCAATGTTAAATTCATGTTACGTTAATACATTACATACAAGTAAACAGAGCGTCAGTAAAAAGGAGAAATTCAATCATATGTAATTGGTAACCACATAGCATCAAAATGGAAGATAGAAGAGCAATGAGTCAAACAGAACAAAACAATATAAAATAAACAATATGAAATAAACATAAAATATACAAAAATATGTATAAAAAATGTAACATAATCAAATCAAAAATATATAATGACACCGGAGGCGAGAAGAAGAGAAAATGAAAGGGGGGGATTTTTTGAAAGGGGGGGATTTTTATGTGGGGGGGGAGGGGGGGAAGGGGGGGAGGGGGGGGGGGGAAAGGGAGGGGGAGGGGAGGGGGAAAGGGGGGAAGGGGGGGAAAAAAGGGGGGGGGGGGGAAGGGGGGGGGAAAGGGGGGGGGAAGGGGGGAAGAGGGGAAAGGGGGGAAAGGGGGAAAGGGGAGGAGGGCAAGACTGGATCCTAGCAATGAAATACTGATTATTGAACTGCTTTACGTCATATTCCACTCTCAGACAGTCCAGAGAGAGGGAATATGCCTATTGTGTTTTACCAGAAACGAAGCCCTTTAGGAATGGAGCAAAGGAGATAGCATCGTTTAGTCCTGGAAAAGAGGTGGAATTTAATTTAAATATCCACCTCTGTTCATGCTGCAATAGGATTTTATTCCAGTCGCCGCCTCGCATCGGTATAGTGAACTCGATCGAGTGCGGCGAAAGATACTTTAGGCATTCTGTAGTTGTGGGTTTCCATCACATGTCGCCCAAGTGGCAAGTACGGATTGCTAATTTGCATGTGTAAATATGTTTGGATATGCGTCGATGGAACTCTTGTTTGGTCTTACCGACGTAGTGTGCCCCACATTCACAAGACATGAGGTACACTACGCCCCGTGTTTGACAGTTGGTGAAGTGTGATGGTTTAAAGATTGTTCCATTTGGAAGGTTGAAGATCTTTTCATGTCTTATGTACTGACAATAAGAGCAGTGTCCACAAGGAAGGATCCCAGGACGGAACAGTGCTTTCCTCTTTTTTGTGCATTTTTAAACTCGCTTTGGACTAGTTTGTCTCTTAGGTGAGGTTGCTCGTCTATAGGTGATTGAAGGGGTATCTGCAATGAACTTACTAATCTTTGGGTCATCTCGAAGAATGGACCAATGTCTACCAATAATGTTTCTGATCTGCTTATGTTGTTTGGAAAAACGTAGAATCACCCTAGTGGGATTCGTATTGGGGTCACCCTTGGGTCTTTCTCCGGATAGCAATGCATGTCTGGGTTGTATGGCCGCTCGATTGTACGCCTTACGCAGGCATGAGCGGCTATAACCCCGTGCCAGCAATCTAATTTGTAATTTCTGTGCTTCTTGTTTGAAGAGAGTCTCATCGGAACAGTTCCTGCGGTAAACGCAGATACTGTCCGTATGGGATAGATCTCTTCAAGCCTGTGGGGTGAAAGCTATCCGCATGGAGGATGGTATTTCCTGCGGTGCTTTTCCTAAACAGAGTGCTGGAAATGAGGTCCTCTGAGGTACGTCTCAGCTGCAAGTCCAGGAAAGTTATTTGGTCACAGTCATAGGTCATAGTGAATTTTAGATTGCGATCATTCTGATTGATACAATCAAAAAACTTCAATAGGGATTCCTCAGGGCCTTCCCAGATCAGGAGGACATCATCAATGTATCGTCGCCACACACGTATGTGACTCATGTATGTGGCGAGGCCCTCATCCTCTTGGAGTGCCCTCTCCCACTCCCCCAGGTACAGATTGGCGTAGGCCGGGGCACAACAGGTGCCCATGGCCACGCCCTGCACCTGGAGGTAGTGGGAGTGGTCAAAGGTAAAGAAGTTGTTATTCAAGATATATTCCAGGGCATCAATGATAAACTCATTTAATGCTACATCATATTTGTGGCTTCTTAGAAGGAGTTGCCCGTACAGCTTCGATCCCCTTGTGATGGGGGATCGAGCTGTACAGGGCCTCAACATCGATAGCCACAAAAAAGGATTGGGTGGAAGAGATGCTTCCTGGATAAGTTGGAGTAGATGCATCGTGTCTTTTAGGAACGAGGGCATACTTGTGACGAACGGTTGTAGAAATGAATCAATCACTCTACTCAAGTTTTCTGATATCCCTCCATTCCCGGAGACAATAGGTCGTCCTGGAGGTTTTATTTGGCTCTTATGGATTTTGGGCAAACTATAGAACGTGGCCATGCGTGGGTATTTAGTTCGAATGAATTCATACTGATCTCTAGTAATAACTCCCTTGTCCACAGCGGACTGGATTAGATCATAGAATTTAATATACGATCTTTGTATCATTTTGTTTGTGGCGACTTTGTACCATTCCTCATTATCTAAGATGTCTTGGCACATACGTGCGTAGTCCTGATTGTCCATCAAAACTACGTTCCCTCCCTTGTCGGATGGTTTTATTGTGATTTCTACATTATTACATAAAGAATCAATAGCTGCCGATTCCTCAGCAGTTAGGTTCTGTGATTGTGTTTTTTTGTACGGGAGTTTGGAAAGATCTCTTAGTGTTTGTTTAACAAAAATCTCTATATTAGGGTTTAGACTGAGGGGTGGAAATTTACCAGAAGGTTTTTTGAAACTCATTACAGATTTCTGGGTAGGTTCATTTGCGCTTTCTAGTAGAGTTTCCAAGTCAATTTGATCTATAAGATCTAAGGTGTTGTTTTCTTGGAATAAAAGCGTCAAATCGCGCAGGGCTTTGAATTCTTTCATACTGAAAGTAGCCCATTCAGTCATATCCGTATCGGTGTCAGTTTTTGCATGGAGGCTCTTCAAAAGGAGCCGACGTGCAAATAGTTGTAAATCGGTTACAACTTCAAATAAATCGAAGTTCTCTTGGGGACAAAAGGTCAGTCCACGTGATAACACATCGATTTCAACTGCAGATAGTGAATAGGATGATAGGTTTATCACGCTGAGGGATTCTGTGGAATCCGCGTGATATACGCATCCAAATTCCCTACTCCCCTGTTTGTTTGGGATGGGGAGAATCCCTGTATTTGGTTTAAAAGATTCTGTGACCCAAGTTTTGAACCTCCTAGTGGTGGGTTTGAGTGTTTTTGAATTGTTGACGTACTGGGCAGGACATCTGTTTCATTGATAGCTGTATTCAATATATCAGATTTGGATCCTACATGTCTCACCTCCTCTCTATTGGTCTCCGGACTTGGTTCCGAAGGGGCCTCCATAATCCGTTTTTTTCTATCCTGTTCAGGGGAGCCCTTGTTGTGACGGCTCCTCTTAAATTTGCCACGTTCTTTAATTGTTTTTGAATTCTGGTTGGAATCGAAGTCTTTTTTGGACTTCGATGTACCACCAATTTGTTTAGATTGTTGCTGTGATACATATTGTTTGTTTTTTTGGAAATTTGTTTGGGAGTTGTTATTCCATTTGTATGCTCGTCCTTCCGAGAAGGCGGCATGATCCCTCCAGAACTTCAACTCCTTTTTCTGCAGCACATTCCTGTTATAGGTCGACAGGTCATTCCGAAGATTGGCCTGCAGCTCCGAGTACAGGGTGTGCTGCATAAAAGGTTTTAGGGAGGTGTCTATGTTGCCAATCTCTGTGTCGAGTAGTAGCATTTGTTTGTTGTATTCCCTAGTAAGGATGGCCATCATTTCCTGAGAACAGGCATTCAGATTGGCCTCCCATTCGCTTTTACATTCTGCGCTAATTTGATCTAAATTGGGAAATATTTGAATACGTAGACCTAAAGGGTTGATTTTATCCTCTTTGTATCTATTCAAAGTTTTGATGTGCCAAAATAGTGCAGATTTTTTCTCAAGTGTTCTATTCAGCTTATGGAACAGAGATGAGATCTGAGTTTTAGCTCGATCCCCTTGTTCAAATTCTGTCTCATAACCTGACATTAAATTTGTCCATTCTGTACCCTGGAAATGACTCATATTGATATCAATTCTCAACTAAAACCATATAGGTACCAACAACAAAAAAGAAAGATTAATCCTATGTACTGGAGCTCATGTTTCCATT